>NC_138731.1:45544999-45552499 GCF_965113295.1 Leuciscus leuciscus | reverse complement strand
TTGTTTAAATAATTTTTTTTTTTTTAATGCTTGTTTAAAAGTAGATGGATATGATTTTAACCTTTTACAGAAAGAATATAAGCAAATAATGAAGGAGGCCAAACAGCAATGTGAACGTGCGGTCGAGGAAAGGTTTGGGAAGTGCAGGGATGTCCTGGCGGAGCCTGAACACTACCATGGGAAGTAGGGCTGGCACTTTTGAGAAAAATCTAATTTGAACGGGTATCAAATATCAAGCAATGCATTTGAATATCTACGCCCGAGCGCCTTCTGTGTGAACGCAAACACGACCCGGGATCGAGATCGAGTAACATTGCCGTGTTGACCCCTTTAAACCCCTTTAAACAATTGAATGTGTCTTTTTCTTTAAATAAAAAAAATCGTACTGACCCCAAACGTTTGTACTGTATCGTTCAGCCGTATTGTCTTCATGTTAAAGCAGTTTACATATTTAAATCAAAATTATAGTCAAATTCAAACTGAACTAATCTGCTCGTATCTGTATTCAACATCAATAAACCACAATCATCATTATGAAGAATAATGTCTCTTTACAGTCTTAAATGAGCCTCTATCAAACAATCATTGCTGTACGGCCAGATATTATTCAGAAATCAGCAGAACATGTCGCCAAACTCATTAAAAACAGCCTTTGTTATGCATCATATCACAAATATCATGAATATTCAGGATATCACGCAGCCATGAAAATGGGTTAAAAAAACAGAACATGCAAAGAATTTTGTCTGGTTTATTATAAGCATTGAACGACCCATGAGGAGTTTTTACAGACACTAGTCAAAACTAGGCCGTTCTGGCATTTGGATTTGCTCAAATCCTGGAGAAAATCCCAAGACCACAACTCTCTCTCTCTCTCTCTCTCTCTCTCTTCAATCCTATTAACCATTAACTCAGTCAACCTGTAATGATTTACAACTCTAAAGCTATTTATAACAGCGAGAGCTTTAGCGTGGGCGTGGATGTGATCAACTTATGAAGATTAGCCGTGGGAATCGAACGCAACGTAATGAACATAATTCATAATGTTTATATTATAACGCCTTAAAACTAAATCTTTAAAAACAACACTGTGCCTTTCCCCCTGAGCATACTTCGTTTACATCCGACATAAAACATGTAGATTAGACGTTTCTACATGCATCCTATGCAGAGAAAGCAATCCCAGAATGCACTGCAATGAGAGGTGGACGAATACTGAGAAGCATCAAGTAAAAATGGTTTCTTTTTTTATTATTATTGCATATTTCTGCCTAATTTGATTATGCTGTCAGCTTGCCTTTTAGTAAGACACATTTTCTCCCAATAATTCCACAAGAAGTTATATTTTGCAATTTGCATAAAATAAACAAACTTTTTTTTTTACAAAGTTCCCATTTTGTGGTCAATGACTTTTACACTAGTAAGTGCAGTTTTAAACCAGTGAAATATCTAAGATGAAATACATTTTTAAAATGTATCTTACACTAAATATACATTTCTGTGCAGCATATTACTATCTTTAAATAAAATAGTGTGACGATGTCTTTATATCGGCCATCAATAGTGGAATTGTTCATCAACACATCTATATGGCTTGCACTATACATCTAATTAAACACTGAGTAAAATCATGTAATACACCAGTTTTTGTATAGTGTAATTTGTATGTTCAATATTTCTTAGAGTTGCACGACGCGATTTTAGAGATCATGATTCTGAATAGACGAAACAAAATCACAAGAGGTTCTGACAAAATATTAATTTCAGTAGTCTATTTAAATCAGGTTGAGTGAGTGATTCAATGACTCACTCATAGAGACTTCACTTGTTTCATTACTGGATGAATCAGCGTTTTTGAACGAATATTTTGAATGAATGATTCAATGACTCACATTTTTAACAGTCTCTTGTCGCCACCTACTGGTGTAACGATGTAATTAATTCAATCTTTATTTTTTGAAGCATCAAGTCACTTTCAAAAGGTGATCGCTACCGTAGACATCAGTGATTATATCCGAACCATAAACTTTTATCCAGTGCTTCTGTGATAATCTGAATTATTTTAAGACAGAAATAATGTCTTAAAGCGGTTTCATATCTATAGGCTACACGACAACGGCTCTCAGATCTGAATGTTGGCTGATTTTGTCAAAGGTTTTAATAGACAGAGACGAATCTCTGTCGTTTAGGAATAAAAATCACGTGGGTGTTTGAATCAAGATCTTTTAACGATTAATATATTTCAGGGTAATTTGATTATCGGTAAGAGATATTTTTCTCCAAAATCAGCAAATTCCATGTGGGCCTGTGGGGATGATGTAGGCAGTTCGGCAGGTTTGGGAAAAACAATAACCGAGTTTCTATCTTAACAGTGACAATTAGAGAGAGGGAAATCATAATCATATAAATTATTTTAGAATCATATTACACAAGAATTTTCGCTCATTTCTAAAGAAACTGTCAGTAACAGAGCAGCTGATCTAATGTCTGGTGTTAAAAACACAAAATTAATTATTGAATAATAATTAACAAATCTTTAGAAATGAGCTGTACTGTAGTACAGTAAGCCAACAGAATCTAATGCTGTCATGTGACTCAAGCATCTAAATCACTGATATCAACAAGTGATGGAGGCTTTCAGCTGAACACTGATAGACTAATAAACTAACAACTTTAAATAATTTATATTGTAGAGTCAACAATACAGTTTAACCCTAGAAACCCTCCTGTATACTCATTAAAAATCACATAAAGGGTCAATAAACTATTCCATAAAAATATTATTTAATGTGTCTAATTTACTTTGCATTTGAGAACAAGACTCAAAAATGTGTCACGTGGTCATTATGTTTTGAACGTATATGCTGCAGTAACTTACTATTTGAAGTATAACTAGCAGTAACTATCTATTAGTAACTAGTGAAGATCGCCCCTCCCCCACCCGCTCATCCTGAAGCATGTGCCGCTTCCCTCAGCGTGTTTTAGGAGAAAAACAACACGAAATGAGCTCTATTAAGTGTATATCACTCACTGAGGTGGTCGACCAACACAAAACATGGCGGAAATAAGACTTTAGATGCTTCAAATGTGAGTATAAAGTTCAAACGTGGTGCGTGTCGAGCAGATCTTGAGTTTCCTCACAGAGATTTCCAATCCACACAGGAAAAGTTCAAACGCTAATATTCTTACCGCCAAGATTCAAGTTCCCGCTTCTCTTTCACTTCCACTAGGAAAATATCCTCCAACTTCAGTGTGCAAACTGCGACTTTACACCCATCTTCTCCAGACAGATTTCCCCTCAGCGGTTTTGCGGTCGTTGTATTCCGTTAAAACATCGACGTGAGACGATAATCGAGGGTTCGTGTGCCAAAGTTCACGTTTAAATGTCGATCGTGTGTGTTTTTTAGACAAGTTTCCTGTGTGTTTCTCACAGAATGAGCGTCGGAAGAGAGACCGTAACGCACACACACACTACAGCAGAGAGAGAGCGCGAGGCGGGCTGTGTTCACATACACACACTGCGCCCTAACTAGACAGCGACTCAATAGAGCACACTACACTAGCATACTACTCTTACTATTTCTGTAGTATATAATATTTATATTGTACGCAGAGAATAGTAAGGCATTTTTACTGGACATTGACATGTTTATATTTTAAACAGTAGCCTAAAGCATTTTTTATAGAAAATTGAAAATGTTAAATTATTTATATATATATATATATATATATATATATATATATATATATATATATATATATATATATATATATATATATATATATATATATGGTTTTTTAAACAGTTAAGCATTTTTATACAAAATTAAATCAAATTTATTTATTTATTATAAATGTTTTTATTTATACAAAACTTAATAAAATGCAAAATTATTTACAGAGTAAGGTATTTTTATACAGAATTGCATTAAAAATTGCAAAATTATATTTTATTATACATACACAGTCTGTAGATATTGAGATATTGGGCCCCTACTTTAATGATCACTCATTAAACTACCAAAACACCTATATATATATATTTATTTATTTATTTATACACACACAGGTGTTTTGGTGTGTGAATAATATATATATATATATATATATATATATATATATATATATATATATATATGAGCAATGCACCAATTGAAAAATACAACAAACGCACATTGCAATGACAATTTATGTAAATCAACATTTTATTCGTTCTCGTTATTGACTTATTTTATACAGTCAATCAGTCATAAATAAATTTTGCAATAACTAATTTTGAAATAAATCAATATTAGGTTGGCTTCCTGAGTGCTGTCTAGGTAGGGCGCTCACCAGCTATTGAGACACAGACGATGGGGGGAGGGGGAGTTTTGCACTTTGTGACCCGCAATGGAAAAATAAGCAGTTGACCTTAAACCTGCTTATTCAACAGCACCAAATCACAACACATCCACGGTGAAATAACACCGTCATCAGCACTTTATGCCTCTCATATTTCAATACTTTAAATGACATACAGGAGCATAAATAATAATAATAACATAAACAAACATTCCCAGAACATTGCAGAGGTTTTGTATGAACATTTTTAAACACTGTATTCTAATCAGGTGCAGCATGCGACGCTTTCACAACCAGTCAGACCATATTTGATATTTAATATACAGTCATGTTTTCACAGTGGGCGGAGCTAACCAGTGTGACAGAGAAACCATGTGACCGAATAAACGCCCTGTCATAAAGCCCAGATTTGCATGGGAGATGTGTTGCTATATCTCATGTCCGGTTAGCACATATTTTACATTTTTTTAATTTTTTTGATACAATAATTTCCCAAACCAGTGTTGACACATGATCTCCTGAAACAACAAAGAGAATGAAACATCCGTCTATGTTCAATATAATCACTCTGAGTTCATGTTCGCCTGCTATCTCGGCGCTGAATGAGATGATGTGTAATAATGATTTGTAAAGATGATGTGTAATAACTCTCCTCAGTTGTTATGATCGTGTGTTTTGCGCCTGTAAGGTCACACTGGTTCATGCTCTTTTCCTCCTGCACAGTCATTCACACTCGGGAAGTAAATAAGACGACGGGCGTACATTAGTGTGACACATTCCTCCTCCGACAGCCGTAAACACTGGAGGAAACACGCAACGGCTGCACGATACTGACGAAAAACGAGAGAACTCATTTAATAATGCGATATTCGATATGCGATCATGCTTAAAGTGTGTAAAATAAATTTGAATTATCTTTAAAATATCTTAAAAATGATAAACACTCAGAAAATAAAGTACATAATTGTACCTTTAGGGGTACGATGGCTTGTCACTGGGGCTGTACCTCAAGGGTACAATATTGTACCTTAACCTTTAAAAGAAAAGGTACATATATGTAGCCTACCTTGAGGTCCAATAATAAGCCGTATGGGGTATGTTAGTGTAGACTGTACCTTGGGGGACAAAAATAGACTCCTACTGTACCCCTATTTCTGCCAGTGTAACCAACATATGTGTTTCACATTCTTTTTGTGGCAAGAAAACATCCCTAAACTTCCTAAAGTGAACATCAGTGTTTTACTGTGGCATCAGAAGTGTTATTTTAACATCAGTGGGGTTCAGGGTTCAGGTTATCCTACATTAGGGTTATTAAACAACAGAATCTGAATAATCAAATGTAAACATAAAACACTGCTTAGTTTTTACTGAATGATTTAAATATATCCTGATGCAAAAGTTATTCAGCAGTGAGTGAGTTTCTCTCTGTCTTTAGTTCATGACCCCAGTTATTGCACATCACGATATATATACATTTGCGATATTCCGATAATTTCGATATATATATTGTGCAGCCCTAGTTCACACAAATAATAGATTCAATACAATTCACATTTCAGTTTATAGCACTTTTCACAATACACATCATTTCAAAGCAGCTTTACAGAAAAATAGATGCGTTATTTATTTATTTATATACTATACTGTTCAAACGTTTGGAGTCTTTTTAAAGAAATTATTACTTTTATTTATCAAGGACATATTAAACTGATCAAAAGTGACAGTAAAGACATTTATAATGTTACAAAATATTCTATTTCAAATAAATGCTGAACTTTTGAACTTTCTATTCATCAAGAATCATGAAAAATCAAATGTATGACGGTTTCCACAGAAATATGACTGTTTTCAACACTGATAATAATCATAAATGTTTCTTGCATCTAATTATCATATTAGAATGATTTCTGGAGGATCATGTGACACTGAAGACTGGAGTAATGAAGCTGAAAATTCAGCTTTGATCACAGGAATAAATTACACTTTATTATATATTCACATACAAAACAGATGATTTACATCCTAATAATATTTCATAATTTTGTACAGTATTTTTTGATCAAATAAATGCAGCTTTTGTGAGCAGAAGAGACTTTTGAGCACATTTATTTGATTAAAAATACAGTATAAATTAAAATATTAATTACACCGTTGTGTTTAATTGTTGATTGGAAGTTTAGTTCCTCATCCATACGCACACTTGTAGAAATTAGACTTTTTGTGCTTCTCATACTTTTCATCTGGTGGTATTAACAATAATACATTTCAATATTTGATTCTAAGAGCCTGATTTTGATGTTTACTGTAATCTTGAGTCGGTTGTGCCGGACTGACCTGCATCTTAAATGTGTTCGCTCTCAAGCGGTGTTAAATATGTGTGTGTTAGTTGTGTTGTTGTGTAACTAGTGTGTATTCACAGCAGAGGTTGCGATCTGTTGCATCAGTGAGAGCAAATCTCTTCTGTCTCAGATTCACAAACACCATTTAAAGGAGACGTTTATTACGACAAGTGTAAGCATTCATGAACTACATTAGGAAGAAGTTTTGAAGAAGGCAACATTGATTCCCATAGTATGGAGGAAAAATAATACTCTGGAAGTCAATGGGAAGCAGAAACTGTTTGGTTACAAACATTTCAGCAGAAGAAAGAAATTTATTCAGCAAATCAAGACAGAATTTTCATTTTTGGGTGAAATATTATTTTAATATTAACTAGCATGAACTAACAGCTGTATTTTTATTTTATGTTTTTGTCAAGATGACATTTGTCAACGTTGTCGAATTGATTCTCGTTCACACGGATTTGCAAACATGACTAAAATCTCAGTGTTCTGCTGCCTGGCCAGTAGGTGGTGATGTGACATAGACTGAACACGTAACACGCATGCGCACGTTTACACAGAGACCATAACCGTATCGCTGTCAAAAACTTGCACTTTGGAAGTTTGCGTTTGTTGGTCCTGTGTGTGTGTGTGTGTGTGTGTGTGTGTGTGTGTGTGTGTGTGTGTGTGTGTGTGTGTGTGTGTGTGAGAGAGAGAGAGAGTGTGTGTGTGTGTGTGTGTGTGTGTGTGTGTGTGTGTGTGTGTGTGTGTGTGTGTGTGTGTGTGTGTGTGTGTGTGTGTGTGTGTGTGTGTGTGTGTGTGTGTGTGAGAGAGAGAG
>NC_138731.1:45532499-45542499 GCF_965113295.1 Leuciscus leuciscus | reverse complement strand
AAATCAAATCTTTAGTGTATTCTTCTACACACACACACACTCACAAAAGTGTTTGCTCTGCACTTATATGATCCATAATTAATAATTTCATGTCATGTATGTAATCTTAGAGTAAGTTACATTTTATCTCCATTATTTGAGCATATAATCATGATAATGTTCATGAAGGGCTGAATTTGAATCGAAGGCTTGAAGTTCTTCAGTAAATGATGTGATGCAGCGCCACCTAGTGGCCTTTACAGCTTCTACACGCTCTCCTTCATTTACCCATTAGTTATTCATTAAATCATTTGTGTTTATATAGCAGTCAAGGGTTTAAACACATCAACTACTTCATCACGACTCTTTTGCACATGTTAACATAATAATGCAGTTATGAAAAATGATAAACTCTCTCATCATATCTGAGCTTTTGTCAAGATTCCAGCTCTGCTTTTACACAACGTGGAGATTTATTTGTGTTTTTATTTAATGTTCAGTTTGTAAAGTGTTTTGGCAGAATTTTAGAAAATATTTGTCCACAAAACTAATTTCAGGCAAATAGGGAATATTGGGAATTCTGTTGGGAGAGATATAGAGATATAGACTAAAATAAGTCAGTAAAATAAATAATTAAAATGGTATATAAATAAATAATTTTATTTTAATATATGAGGTAAAATAAATACAAATAGATTAACAACAAGTAAATAAACAAATAAATAAAAATATTTTAATGAATAAAAAGTTTAAAATAAACTTATTTTAATAAGTAAATAAATAAATAGAAATAAATAAATTAATAAAATAGATTAAAATAAGTACATACACAAATTAATAAAAACATTAAAATATTTGATTAAAGTAAATTAAAAATAGATTAAAATTAGTAAATACATGAGTACATAAATGAATAAATAAACATAGTTAAGTAAATAAATAAGATATTAAAAATGTGTTTAAAATAGGTAACTAAATTAGTACATAAAAATGTTTTATAAATAAATAATTTAAATAAGTAAATACATTAATTAATTAACAAAATTAGATAAAAATAAACAAAAATAGATTGAAAATAAGTAAATAAATTAGTAAGTGAATAAATACATGGATAAATAACAATATCTGATGATTAAAATAAATAAAAATAGCTTAAAATAAGTAAATAAATTAGTAAATAAATAAGTAAAAATTGAACAATTTAAAAAAAATTAAATAAGAATAGATTCAAATACATAAATGCATACTTATATATATATATATATATATATTAAAGGGAATGTGTCAGGTGACCACCAGCTGAAAATAGGGAATATTGTGAATTCCTCTGGGATTTCTGCGATCTGAAGAGATATTGTGCAGTGAAAGGTTATGTTTTCTTCCACTGCTCCACAGAGTCGCATTGAGACGTCACACTTTAATACTTTTTCCACATATAAAGACTTTTCCCCACTTACTGTTTTATGGAGAGTAAATATTTACAAAGTGGATCCTGGAAAAAAAGTGTAAAAATACTGATAAAGAATAAAGTGTCAGAAACAAAGACACTAATGTCCAGCTCTATTCTTTCTTTTAAAAACCCCACAAAAAGAGTTTTCCACAGAAGAACCTTTCAATGAACAGCTTTTAAAATAACCTTTTTTTTCCCCTTATATTTACATTAAAAATAGACTAAAATAAGTTGGTAAATAAATAGAAAATGTATAAAAGTAAGTAATTTAACTTACATTAAAATAAATAAAAATAGATTAAAATTAATTAATTAATTAATTAATAGAAATAGATAAAAAATAGATTTAAAACTAGTAAATAAATGAATAAATAAAAATATTTAAATAGATAAATAAATAAAGAAGTTTAAAATAAGTAAATACATAAATTGAGATCAATGTAAATACTAGCAGATACACTATAATATATATACTAATTTAGTAACTTATTTATTTAAATATTCTTATTTATTCATTCATTTGTTTATTTAGTTTTAATCTATTTTTATTTATTTTAATCTAATAGTATTAATTTATTAACTAACTTATTTAAAAAAAATTTATTTATTTTAATGTAAGTTAAACAATTTATTTTTATACTTTTTTATTTATTTACCAACTTTTTGGGGTCTTTTTAAAAATAATTTAATACATAAATAAAGTAAAAATAAGTAAATACATAAATTGAGATCAATGTAAATACTAGCAGATACACTATAATATAGGCTATATAAATAAGAATATCGTTAGCCTAAGTCATTTTTTTTATTTTTTTATATGGCTTGGGCAATTATGCTATGTGTGTGTGTGTGTGTGTTACTGAAGGAGTGACCTACTTTACTCATGAAGTGTTTCATATAGTTTTATAGATATGATCCGGCCAGAGGAATCTATACGCCTGGACTTGTCTTCATTGTCTCGTTTGTTGTCGAATCCTTTGAGCTCTAGTGCAGGTGTACAGAACAATGAACACACCTGGAGATGAGGGTCACATGATCACAGGTGTGGGCGGGAAACTGATGCCAGGAGACGCTGGACAAATACAGGTGAGCATTACAGGAGCTGGTGTTATTACAGTCAGAGTCATGTCAAACACTCTTATGAATGAAAGCCACAGACAGATGCCACTGAAGAACCTTTCAGTGAACACTTCAAAATCATATTAATAAATAAATACAATTATATAAATAAATGGGAAAATTATTTTAAAAAAGACCAAGAAAAGTTGGTAAATAAATACAAAAATTATAAAAAAATCAATTATTTAACTTACATTAAAATAAAGTAGTTTAAAATAAGTTAATTCATTAATACAATTAGATTACAATAAATAAAAATAGATTAAAACTAGTAAATAAACAAAGTAAGTAATAAATAAGAATATTTAAATAAATAAGTTTAAAATAAGTTACTAAATTAGTAAGATAAAGATAATAGAAATTGTCTATAAATATTTTTTTTAATTAAGTAAATCAAAATAGATTAAAATAAGTAAAAAGCCTACATAAATTAATAAATACATTTTACATTTTGATTAAAATAAATGTAAAATGTATAAAAATAAGATAATTAAAATATTTAAATGAATACAAATATTCAAAATATGAATATCAAAATATTATTAATAAATAAATAAAAACAAATATATTAATAAATATATACAAATATAAATTTAATTAAAATAAATAAATACGATTTTAAAAAATGTGTTTAAAATAAGTAACTAGTCTTATCATTGAGATAAATGTAAATACTAACAGATACACTGTAAAGAATTTTTTTTTTTTTTTCATGGACTTTTCGAGTTTTACTTCCCAAAAGTTCTGTCAATTCAAATACATTGGATAAATCAATAGGACAAACTCAGTAGATTAAGTTTAGTAAATAATTCTGTATTATATAATTCACCTGATCATGTTGTTGCGCTGCATATAATCTGCCGATTTAAATGTAAAAACCATTGCACTGAAGTCATTTAAGTCTACACTGCAAAACATGATGTTCTTCCTCAGTGTTTCTGTCTCGTTTTCCAGAACAAATATCGAAACATTCTTAAATCAAGATAGCCTACATTTACTGGAGAAACTTACAGTCTTGCTTACTGAAAAATGTATCGAAATTAAGTGAGTTTGTGCTTCAAACAAGAACAAATATCTGCCAACGGAGTCAAAACACTTAGTTTTCCCTTCGAAATACATTTATGTTTCTGACTCCATTGGCAGATATTTGTTGTTTTTTGAAGCACAAACTCAATCGCTCTTGTATAAAGTATGAGCAGATAATGAGATGCTTTCAATCTGTGATGTTAATAGTAGCAGCGTTTACACTGAAATAGTTAACGCTACAGTCTGCAGTTTTTCCTCTCTGTCGCCATCTCTGTTCGCAATCTGCAACTGCAGTTATTGGCGGAATGATCAGCTTTACGTGGGTTGTGCCTCGGCTCGACCCAGCGCGGATGAACACAATGTTTTGAGGAGAATGTGTGTCTCTCCGTCACCGCGCTGGCGGTGTGGATCCTGGCATTCACAATCACAGGTTATACTTTATGAAAGAATGACCAACATAAGAGTTTTCACTGGAAAATGTTCTGAACCAGTAAGTAACATCCACTTTTGTTCTGACCAACTAAGGGGAAAAAGCATTGCAGTAAATCGCGCCGATTAAATCAAACGATCGCTCATCATATCACGTCAAAACGTGTAAATTATACTTTGTTCTCAAATTGTAAATGTTAACAACATCAACATTGCGTGACATTTAATGCCCTTCCAGTATTATCCTTGTTTCCTCATGGGCCGGTGTCAGTCTGTTTATTTCTCTGAAGTCCGAAGTCTTTTGCATTTTACAGCGGGTGAATCTCCAGCTGGTGATCGAACCTTTCTGGATCCGCAATCAAATTGATAAGTTTAATTATATCAAGTGCTGTGAGAAAAGGCTATAAATCTCCACCTCCAGCATCCTCACACTCATAGCCGACTAGCCGAGACTCTTCTTTATGTGGACAGATGTGACGGACATGCTCGAATTTCCCGCGGAAATCCACCAGTACCGCTAGAGTTAAAAACATTATTACAAGCTCACCGTTGCGAGTCGAGCTACGGCAAGCAGAGAGTTCAGAACACTGGCTGGTGATGATGTGCTTAATCAAACATTTATTTTGGATAATTTGAATAATTGGACTGCAGCTTTAAGATGCGAATGAAAACTCCTCCGTCATCAGATGAGTTCCAGATGCCGGGAACCGTCGGATCGAGAGGTTAACCGTCCCGGAGAAGCGTGAGGAAAACTGACACAGGAACGGGGTCAAACGTGGACATCAGGGACTCATTCCTGCCGTTTCAGGGGTTCAGATATGTGGCATGAATGTTTCTGCCTGTCGCTTCATTTGATGTGCAGATGTGCCATTATTCCCAGATGTCGACTGGTTTCCCAATGACAGTCTGCAGGTTATTGTGTTTGATTATTCCTTCACTTCCTTTAGTTAAACATGCCTGAGTGAAAATGCTTCCAGTTTTAATTCACTTCCTCAGGAATTACAGTAATTGATACTTTTATTTTATAGAAACATCCCGTCCTCATTTTAATAATCAGTCTCAAATACTAAACAGCGTTGTTGAACATTGTTGTATTTACTCATTTTAATATATAATTTTTTATTTTAATCAAATTTTATTAATTTATGTATTTACTTATTTTAATCTATTCTTATTTATTTTTTTACTTATTTATTTACTGATTTAGTTACTTATTTTAAGCTTTTTTTATCGTTAAATATCGCCATTTATCCGTTTATTTACTTATTTTAATAAATTTTATTTATTTTAAGCTTAATTCATTTATGCTTTGGATAAAAGCGTCTGCTAAATGCATTAACATAAAAGTAAACAAAAATACTTTGTTAAAATATAATTCAGTAATTTAATGTCGTTCCAAACCTGTATGATTTTATTTTGTCAAGTCAAATTTATTTACATTGCGCTTTTCACATTTCAATGCATATTTACAATAAGTCATGATGTTATGATTATAATATCTTCATGAGCTGGTCGATAATAAAGTTACATTTTGCGATGATATAAACAATCAAGCAGTTGAGATTTGCTGTATAGTATATTGCTTTACGTGAGTGTGTGCAAGTAAAGTCAGATATAATGTAGGCCTGTTATATAAACAACCAGTCCATAAACGTCATTTGTTCTCAGGGAAATGTGTGTTTTCATGTTTACAGATTCGAGACTCAGGGTCATGAGATCCACCTTTCCCTGTGTAAACATCCCGAAACATCCTCACTCTTCCGGCTCGATCACTGCAACTGTTCGTCTGACGTCGTCGTGATATGATGGAGATGCGTGATCTATTTAAGATTTTTGTATTTGAATTGAATATAAAATGTCCATGCATTTGGCAACGCTTTACTTAAAGCCTTTGTGTAAAATGCATTATAATATTTGCAGATTACATCTGAAATTGGATGTTTGTTGTGTGTTTTAAATGCGATATACTTTCAAAAGGTGTGCTTTAAATAGCGAGTTTGAGATTATAAGGTGCATAATTAATGCATTAGACAGAAAGATAGACAGAAAAACAGACAGACAGACAGATAGACAGACAGATAGATAGTAGAAAGATAGACAGACAGATAGACAGACAGACAGATAGATAGATAGACAGACAGATAGATAGATAGACAGACAGACAGATAGATAGATAGACAGACAGATAGATAGATAGATAGACAGACAGACAGATAGATAGACAGACAGATAGATAGACAGACAGATAGACAGATAGATAGACAGACAGACAGATAGATAGACAGACAGATAGATAGACAGACAGACAGACAGATAGACAGACAGACAGATAGATAGACAGATAGACAGACAGACAGATAGATAGATAGATAGATAGATAGATAGATCGATAGACAGGGTATTTTGGATATCTCTATTTAATTTTTTAAGTTAAATAGTATGAACATGGATAAATCATGGCTGTGAAACAAGCAACATTAAAATGAATGCGATTGAAACAAACTGGATTTCAAACACTCAGATTATTAGTTCTAATACAGAAATCTGACCTGTTTGATTAATGCATGACATAACTTTACGTTTATCAGTGTTTATGTTTAAACCTTATAATCCAAACAGATGGACACTTTATATGCGGTTCGAATCTTAAATGTAGGTCTTAGCATTACTGCGACTGCACACCGTCCACAAGGCGCTCGCTACACACACCAACACACACCAACACACACCATAAACCCCCGCGCACCTCAACAACACACACCAACACACACCATAACCCCCCACGCACCTCAACAACACACACCAACACACACCATAACCCCCCACGCACCTCAACAACACACACCACCAACACACACCATAAATCCCCATGCACCTCAACAACACATGGCTGCAATAAGCCAACAAATTAAGCCGTTAGAGAAGCGTTTAACACACACACACACACACACACACACACACACACACACACACACACACACACACACACACACACACGGAGCAGCTGGGAAAGAGGACAGATGTGTGTGTGGTCAGAACGACCTTGGCCTTGAAAACACTCCTTCCTTTCCAGTCTCTTGAATCAACACTGAAGTGACTTAAACTGCAGTTCATCCACTGGCCACTAGAGACCGGCTGCAGAAGAGACTCAATCCCATAGACCCCCATGTTAAAATGCCCAACTTTACAGCAGCAAAAAACATGTTTACAGTCTGGTGTAAAAAGTGGTTTTGATCTATATAGCAAATGTTGCCCTTCATGACGACTGTGAGGGGGGTGAATATTTTTATAACTCATCCGTTTAAATGATATTAAGCCTTAAAGTTGTGCATAATTAAGGGCGTGGCCACTTGAGTGACAGGTGGATTGTCGCTGATGTCTCTACTAGCCGTTTGTCTGCTGTCTGTTAGCGTCAGGTCACCTCAGCTAATCCGCCTCGCTGCACATTGTCGGTTATCCGGGAGTGACGCGCGGCCAAGATGGCGACGGCCGGCTCCGCCCACTTTGGGCTTCAAAAATGCTCTTCAGAAACACTACAGGTTTCTGACTGTTTTTTTACAGTCTATGGTTCCTTCACACTGCTTTCATTAGAGATATCTGGCCCGGGGCGAAGAGCTACACCAGGCCAAATCCACTGATTATGAGTCCCAGTTTCTGTTTGGGAGGCATTCCCAATTTCCCATAAAAACTCATTAGAGAAAACGCTGCTGCCGTCGAGGAGCTATTGCTCAAGTCAACTCATAACGTTTTATGAACCCTTCTGGGAACTTTTTCAACTCTTTGCATGCTTATCTCCATTCCGAAGCGCTTCGGGAGTCATTTTTCTCCACGCTCCGGTTGTGACTGGTGGAATGATGCTAGACATGCTTGTAAAGTGGAAAGTTTCCACTAGACTGGAGAAGTTTTGCTTGAGCATCTACTGGAACACTCACTTCAGAATGAAAACACTTGATGCATGTGCCAGAATGTTTTCACACGTTTTGGATAATTTGACCAAAATTGGAAATGACAATACATTTCTATTGTTCATATTATATTCTCTTAATAGATTCGTGATACTAAAATATGCAATTGTAGCATTATCTAATAATAAATTATGTACTAATTTGTATGCACTTCCAGAACAGAAATATGAACATTGGATAAAAGTCATTATTATGAGATAAAGTTGAATTTATTAAACACTAAGTCATAATTATGAGATCAAAGTCAAAATTTACATAGTGCACTTTCTGTCATAATTATGATTTGAAGTCATATAATTGACATTAAAAGTAAAAATTATGAGATAAAGTTGAAATTATGACGTACTAAATCATAATTATGACACTAAATCATAAAAATTATGTGATTTAAAAGTCGAAATTATGACACAAGTCAACTTTCAATGTCATAAGTATGATTGTCATAATTGACAAAAAGTTAAAAAAATTGAGATAGAGTTGAAATTATGAAATACTAGTCATAATTATGTGATTTAAAAGTCGATATTAGGACACAAGTCAACTTCCAATGTCATAATTATGTCATATAATTGACAAAAAGTAGAGTTTTTGAGATAAAGTTGAAATTATGTATAGTCATAATTGTGACATACTAAGTCATAATTATGTAATTTTAAAGTAAAATTAGGACACAAGTCAACTTTCTACACTGAAAAAAATAGTGTGTTGGATTTACATGATTTAATAGTGTACATCGGTACCACATTAATCAATTAAGTTAAACAAACTTAATTTGTTCAAGTAACTTCAACATCTAATCATGGAAAGAAGTCATTTTCAATGACCCAATTAAGTATTCTCCAGGTGAATTTTAAAAGGCTCTTTAAACACAATTACACACTATCAAGTCTTCCTCTTTTCTCATTTTCTCAAAAAACCATAAAATAACACTTAATTTCAACATTTATTCTCTCTTAATTCAGCCATATGCAAAGCATGCCGGGAACTATAAGCACCGCCCAGTTTCAGTTAATGCAACACTAATTATTCATGTAATCCAACACAAACGGATTAAGTAAACTTAAATTTTACATATATTTAAGCAGATTGAACACAATTAAATTAAGGTAGGACAAAATGAATAGCAATTGTGTTGCTTAAGATCATTTTAACTAAGCAATTTGAACAAGCAGCAAAAAAATTTTTTTTCAGTTTATGTCCTAATTATGATTTTTATGTCATAATTTTCACTTTTCATGTTATGGTTTACAAAAACATGTTTGTAAAAAGCATATTGCAAAATCATATGGTGATTAAGAGGAAAAGAAATGAGATTAAGTTGAAATTATAACATACTAAGTCATAATTGATGTCTTGTGAGATTAAAAATCGAAATAATTATGTCATAATTTCAGCTTTTCATTTCATGGTTTACTAAAGCATGTTCGAAAACACATATTGCATAAGCATATTGATATTATAGAAGAGAAAAAAGAAAAAGCAGAACTTTCCCAATCATCCCATCTGAAGTTCCTCGCGCGCGCCCCCGCGCGCATCTACCTGCGTCTGGAGAGGCGGGGCGCGCGCCGAGCTCCACCAATAGCGCGCTTGCGCTGAGTCTGACTCCGCCCCCTTTCAGCACGAAACTTTCTTCATCTGCAGCTGCAGCGGGAGCGACACACACACACACACTCACACACACTCACTGACTGCAGCTTCGCTATGCTCGCGCTCACCCTGTGGATTATCGTGTTGTGGAGCGCCGCGCGCGCGGACGCGAGGAAACCCGACGAGTTCTTCAGCGCGAGCGTTTATCGCGCGAGGTGTGCGTCGCGATGTCTCAGTCTGCACATCACGCGCATTTCTGCAGCTTTCAAGCATTTACAGGTATGATCAACATCATTATATCAGACAGAAGCTTCATCAATACCAGTTTCAATGGGAAATTCCCATACAATTCTATTTATGTCACAATTTCGATTTAGAATGACATAATTTCGTCCTAGTATGTAATTTCCTAACTTTTTATTTGTTCACACAATCTTGAAATTTA
>NC_138731.1:45512499-45527499 GCF_965113295.1 Leuciscus leuciscus | reverse complement strand
TTTAAATTATATATACATTTAAATATTTTATATATAAATAAATAAAAATCTTAAATATAGACATGCATGTGTGTGTATTTATATATACAAAATAATCATACACAGTACACACACGTATATTATGTAAACACAAACTTACATGCGATTAATCACGATTAATCGTTGCCCAGTATTAGAAAAGCATTGTTGTGCTCTTGTTTGCAAATGCATATTTCATGATGTAATTGTTTTCCCTGAAATTCAACCAATTAAATGGTTCCTATATATTAAATAATCAAGTCATCTTTGTATATAAACATTTTGTGAATTAAATACTTTATTTTGGAAATTGATGGACACAAACCTGATCTTTTTTGTTTTGTTTTTATATATCAAAAGTTTTTAGGGCTTCAGAATAGTTCAAGGAGTCAGTGGAAATGGTTAGAGAGAAAAAAAAGAGAGATTTAAAAAAAAAATATGAATAATTAAATCAAATTTAGAATAAAATAAATAAATTAGACTAAAATGAATTAAAATATAAATTAACATATTTATTTAAAGATTTAAACAATAAATAAATACACAGAGTACAGTGCTATAATGAGTAGAAAAAAATATTCTAATTAACTTAATAGAAACTTAATATTTTCATATAGACATTAATTGTTCACTGTATAAATTGGGTGTTTGTTTATACAGAAAACCTCTGCTTTCGTACAACATTAAACTGGAAAGATATGATGAAATGATGGATGTCGCTCTCTTCTCTTCTTTCCATCCATCCATCCATCCATCCATCTATTGTTCTATCATTCTATCTGTCTGTTGTTCTTTCTATCCATCCATCCATCCATCCATCTATTGTTCTATCATTCTATCTGTCTGTTGTTCTTTCTATCCATCCATCCATCCATCCATCCAAAAATGTTAAAAACAGTACAATGTTTGTCCTGACAATATTTCCTTTTCTAGTCAAAAAATAGCAGTTACGAATTTCTTGAAACTTCTAATTGATTTTTATTCTGCATCCTTACATTTACGTTTCCTGCATTAATATTAATGTAAATTCACTGATTCTCACAGTATATTTCTCAAACGACACCATCTTTAAACGCTCTGGTTGTCTGTGTGACGGATTGATTTCACTGCTCGGTTGCTGGTTGTTTTGCACTGTTAAAGCGCCTGCTAAACGCATACATGATGTGAACGTACAGTTTATCTTTAAAGACAATGTTATGCTTCGTTCCAGTGGATGGGTTTACGTGATGGATTACACTTGATCTTGCAGTGTGAATCCACCAGCGAAAACTGATTGTAAATCTGCAGGGCTTTGAAAACCAAAGGCTTAAACTGTCCAGGAATACCCTAACAGTTCTTACCTATAATTATCTGTCCGAGGTCAGAAACACACGAGCAGAAACAGCTGGGTCAACATCACGTCGAGTGTCCGAGGATTAAAACCAAAGCTCTGAATGTCTTGTGAATGATATATCGGTGGAGCTGGGATTCTTTTAAAGAAGTAGTTCACTTCAGAATTAACATTTTCTGATAATTTACTCCCCGTCTTTCGAGATATTCATGTCTTTCTTTCTTCAGTCGGAAAGAAATTAAGAAAACATTCCAGGGTTTTTCTCCATATAGTGACTTCAATGGGGTCCAACGGGTCGAAGGTCCAGATGTGAGTTTCAGTGCAGCTTCAAAGTCTCGACACGATCCAGCCGAGGAATAAGAGTCTCATCTAGACAAAACAGCGGACATTTTAGAACAAAATAAACATTTATATACTTTAAACCACTAATGCTGGTCTTGCACTAGCTGTGATGCGCCACACATTACGTAATCAGGTTGAAAGGTCAAGCGTGACGTAGGCGTAAGAACAGATCTAGTGTTTACAAAGAGAACGTGCAAAGACTGAGTCAAACGCCATTTACTAAAAAAGGTAAAACATCGATATCGGACGATTTTGAAGTTGGACGAGAAAACGAGTTGGAGTTTTATTTACATTTTTACATTTCTGAACCGAAAGAAAACTCCATCTCATTTTCTCCTCCAACTTCAAAATCGTTTGATATCGATTTTTTACCTTTTTTTGTAAATGGCGTTTGACTCAGTCTTTGCGTTTGCTTTATAAACACTAGAACTGTTCTTACGCCTACGTCCCGCTTGACCTTTCAACCTGATCACGTAATGTGTGGCGCATCACAGCTAGTGCAAGACCAGCATTAGTGGTTTAAAAGTATAGAAATGTTTATTTTGTTATAAAATGTCGGCTGTTTTGTCTAGATAAGACTCTTATTCCTCGGCTGGATCGTGTCGAGACTTTGAAGCTGCACTGAAACTCACATTTGGACCTTCAACCCGTTGGACTCCATTGAAGTCACTATATGGAGAAACATCCTGGAATGTTTTCTTAATTTCTTTTCCACTGAAGAAAGAAACACATGAACATCTTGGATGAGGTTAGTGTTGAGTAAATTATTCACTACACAACATGATCTCGATCGCCTCACTGCTTTTAATAAAATAACATCTTATTGGACTTATTGACAGATTGCAATGATGTTGATGATTTGTTTTGGTTTAAAGCCTCTGTAGTTTATGAGGTGAAGTTAATAATGTTTGATTTACAGTCTTCATAAAGGTGATCCAATTAACATATCTGTACTAGATCGGGTCGAATTGCTAAAACGGTTCAGGCTGCGCTGGTTTAATGACTCTGATTGAAGACGCACGTTAACGCTCCATTACAATCTTGATGATTCGCATGTTGTGCGTTTGCTCTGGTTCCAGGATCCACTGTCTCAGTTCAGCTCTTTGAAGCTGGTTGACCATTATCCTTGACATCAAGTGCACAACACCCCACGGTACTGGATGGCAAATTAAGTCCTTTAATGATAAGTTGTTTCCCAAGGTTTTCGCAGGGAATTTCCACTGGATTACATTGTTCCAGAATCCTTTGAACTTGACATTGAACTTAAGCAGACTTTTGGTTTGCAGAGCCATAACGTTTGCCTGTTCAGATGCTTTTGGAAAAGTGAACAAAGCCCTGATCATTCATTTGGCTTCATTTGAAACTGGAATATTTTTAGTCAAGCATCTTTTTTTTTGAGCGATGGTGCAAATGAATCTTTGAATCGATTCGCTGAAATGAACAGTTCGAACTGATTCACTAATGTTTCGTATATGATGTGATTTGCAGTGTTTTTATTGTGTCTCTCTTCTCATTTCAGAGCAATGGATCATTGGTGTGGTGTCAGAATCACAAGCAGTGCTCAAAGGTAAAACTGTGAATCTCATGCAAACAATGCTGATCAATGGCTAATGAAAGACCAAAAAAAAAGTCCTATTTTAGGACCATTAAAGGCGATCTATTATGCAAAATTCACTTTTACATGAACATGTGTGTTGGCAGTGTGTGTACACCACTCTATAATGATACAAATCTTTTTTAATCCCCATAAATCATAAGCCGTGTTTAAGTATAAACCGTTTGCAGATTCTATGCAATGTGACATCACATATGCTTAGGCTCCGCCCATGACTGCTGACGGATTAGCATAGCTCCGCCCCTCAGTGAGCTGTACAGTCCATCATGTTTTATCTCATTGTTAAAGCGTTTAACAGCAGCATTTAAGTAAGAAATATATTATTTTTAAAGCTACTAAAGTTATTCAGTGAGTGATTTTATAGAGATTCATATTAACAGCATATATAGCAGTAGATACTGTATATTACGCTGCTTCACTTTAATACACGGATCTAATATACACATATGCGGTTTCTTTCCCTGCTGTTTACGTTCACAGACATGACCGACTGTGTTTATGTGAACTGTGTGTTTTTTGACATATCATTGTGTGTATTTGAGAGTTTGAGCGCAATAAGATCAGATGTGAAAGAGAACTTAGTTTAATATCCAGCTTTCTGTGCACGTGCTTCGGGTGTGTGCGCTCAGAAAACCATACATCAGAAGTTAAGACTGATATGGCTTTAAAACACATGCAGATAATTATCTTTCATGGTTATGAAGAACTGCAATGTCAAATGAGCGTGACCGCGATAGAGATGATAATAAAAACAAACAGATGTTTTAGTGTTTGACAGAGTATCTGACGTATGAGCTGTTAAGGCTCCGCCCCCTTCTGGAAAGCGGGCGTGGGAAGCAGCAGCTCATTTGCATTTAAAGATACATGCACGAAAACAGCATTTTGTTCCTTCCACTCGAAAATAGGAATTTATAAACATGGTAAAATAATTGATCTGTGGGGTATTTTGAGCTGAAACTTCACAGACACATTCTGGGGACACTGAGACTTATAGTAAATCTTGTAAAAAGGGTCCCCTGTAAGTTTATTACAATAATTTTATGCATATTTTCACTCTTCATTTTTGTAATGCACTGAAAAGTCATTCTCATTACTGCAATGCAAGAAAAATAGTGATGTTTAAATCGTCATAAATTGTACAAGTTTAAAAGTAAAGTGTTTATACATCTTGTTACAGCAATGCAAGAAAAAACTGTGTTTTATTTAAATATTAGTAGATTTTATCCTTTTAAAGTGTTTTTGCATCTCATTACTGCATTGCAAGAAATAATAGTAATATTTTATTAAAATATTCATGAAGTTTACCAGTTTAAAAAGTAAGATTAAAGAATGTGTAGTATTTGTTGCACTGCCTTTCTTTGAGCTGAAATGCAGTAAAAACACTGTATTGCAGTGACAAGAATCTGTTGAGAATAATGCGAATTACAAAAGTATATTTTGATTTTGAGATTTAAAAGGTTTCAGGTTAAATGCAATGCCTCACATGTTCTTAATAGTTCATGTATTGAATTGAAGTCAGATGCAGTAGTGACCGTGTTTATATGATTCCCCGGGTATCTAGCATGTGTAAATGTGATGCATACTCTACATTTACTATGGTAACAGTAATATTGAGTCTCTGTAGGGAGCTGAAGGTATAGACAGGTCCTGTGTTGAATCTTTACACATTCACAGCATCATGCATGACGCTCGTTCACACAACACTGGTTACAGAGAGAAAGAAACTGGCCAGATTTTACTTTGCTTGCTTGTTTGATTATATTTGTGCATGATGTGTTGCAACTTAATTTAGAGTCGCTCATGCATTTTACATAAGGAGCGTATTTTAAATAATCAGGAACAAAACAGTTATGCTTTCACAAATGTTCATTGTTATTAATAATGTTGGGTTAAAAATAACCCAACGAGTAACCCAACTATGCACCTTCCCAACGGTGGGTTATTTTAACCCAATGCATTGGGTTGAAAGCCAGTTGGGTTCAAAGTAACCCAACAGTTAAGTTAACTATTTATTTGTATTCATGACATTATTTTAATAAATGAAATACACTTTGTTTTCAAATACGGATTATTTAATTGTATAAAACAATAGATATGTCTCAAAAAAATATTTTTAAATTACAAACTAAATATTGGGGAGTGTAGAATTTAATGTAAATATCTAAATGATTGTGTGCATAAATTCAAAATACACAAGTAGCATATGTATTTAACCCAACAGCCGGGTTATTACTAGAAATTATCCAACGATTTTAAAAATGACCCAACATTTTTGGAAAATAACCCAACATAGTGACCCAATATGACGATTGGGTAAAATAAATAAATAACCCAATGTTTTTTGTTAAAGTTTTTTAAAAGTTTTTTACTGTGAATGCATTAACTAATGTTTACAAAATGAGACCTTATTGTAAAGTGTTACCAAAGGTTACTGTGGTGAGGGGAAAAAAAAGCGTGACGAGTGAAGTTCAGCCAAGAAGAACAGACATTAACAAGGCAAAACACAAATTCATTTTGCTTCACGAGAGGTAATGAGGATGTCAGAGGGCTTCAAAGAGGAGATACACACGGCGCTCGAAAAGCAAAGCCGCTTTGTTTTTGCGCTAGAATGCAACAAAAGACCTGCTCTTTTCCTTTCCATGGCGTTGGCCAGTGTCGGGTCTTGGCAGAACCACTGTCCCCAGTCATTCATCAAGAGCTGCTGTGTTAAAGCAGGATTTGGCTGTTTGCGTGTCTGAGCGTTGGGCGTTCCCATTACGACTGGCCCTCTTCATGTCTGAGACTCGAGAAACTTTCGAGGAGATCATGCCATGCTTTGACTGAGTGTGTTTCTGTTGCTAGCTATCTGTCAGGCATACTTCAGAATCATGTTTTTTATACTGGTAATTAGTAATGCATATGTTGTCGTTCTCCGGGTGGGACTGTGCTCAGTCTGGGCTGATGTTAGTCAAGGCACACATGCGTCAGATGGACGTCTTTGCCTCTTGCGTCATGTTTCGCTGTTTCATGTCTTGGTATGATGTTGTCGGGCTAATAGTTTGACTTTTTAAAAACACGGTCTGTGCCATTATAATCAATAATCTAGCTGAGGGTTGTGCGCCATTCAGAATTGAACTGAGAATGTCGTTTAAATTGCAATTCAGTTTCTGGGTTTAGATTGATGTGGAAAACGGGATGCAGATCTGCTGAAGATCTAGGGGAATTAAACTGCATTTGAAATTCATATAACTGGAAGTTTTAGCTTGAAAAACAACAGAAACGAAGTTTGAAAGATTTGAAAAAGTTTTGAAAAAGTCGATAATTGAAGTTTTATTCAATTATTCAAAAGTTTTATGGGTGGATGGTTTGTTTATAGATAGATAGATAGACAGATACATAGACAGACAGACAGATAGATAGATAGACAGATAGACTAAGGCTTTATGATCAAACAGCAACATTACACACTAACTACATTTACATTTACATTTATGCATTTGGCAGACGCTTTTATCCAAAGCGACTTACATTACATTATCCTATACATTTATACATAGGTATGTGCAATCCCCTGGGATCGAACCCACAACCTTGCGTTGTTAACGCAATGCTCTTACCACTGAGCTACAGGAAATATGTAGAGCTAACTAAAGTTAGACAGACAGATTGACAGATAGACAGACAGACAGACAGATATATAGACAGATAGATAGACAGATAGATAGACAGACAGATAGATAGATAGAATGATAGATAGATAGACAGATTGATCTGCATTGTTGTTAACTGTGAACGATTTACAAAAACCTATGTTAGTTGTGTTGTGAAAGTGCCAGTCTTGAACTCTAAGCTCAGCGTGTGTGAGTGTGTTTCTTGAACTCTAAGCTCAGCGTGTGTGAGTGTGTTTCTGCTGTTAACGGTGGGCTTGTTTGCTCAGGATTGTAGAGTTTGTTTGCTCATCTCCTCTTAATGAAGTGATCCATGTGTAAAGTCCTCACAACACAAAGCAAGACCCACACTGGGCCGCTCATATGGGCTTCCCACTATATTGTCCCATACAGTGTGTGTGTGTGGTTTTGTGTGTGTGTGTGTGAATCGCTCTGTTTTCGACCTGTTCCACTGAGTCACTGCAGACGTCAAACAAAAGTGAAGACAGTACTGTCTCTGAAAGCCGGTGTGTGTCCGCTAGAGCGGCTCATTGTGGTGTCACTCCTCCAACAAAAGCGAAGCAAAGGTGGGTTAATTATTTAAACAAAGATAAAGTGACCTCAGATCCGTCAGCGCTCCTGCTCTCCGCCGGACGAGGACGAGTCTTGGCCGAACCCTGACGTGTCGGTCTCCCGAAGCGTCCCGTTGTTATGATAATTAACCCCGTTAGCCTGCGCTTGTGAGTATTAGAGCTTCATTAGCATGCCTCCACCATCACCCTCCATTCACACCCGCAGGCCTTTTGTGTTTCCTTTCTTTATCTTTCGTGTGACCACTTCGGCCTTCACACGCCAAGAAAGTTTGACAACTTCTGGGTGCTTGTTCAAGCGAAAGTGGGAGGAAACAAGGAGCTGAAAAGCAGTTTGAGTCGCTCGGAAAGGTCAGACTTCCAAGATCCCCCAAAACTTGAATTGATTTGCTTTGCAAATAAGCGGCGGTGCCAAACTCACTCCTAAACATGGACTTATTTGTACTTTACTTTTGGCTGGAGTTGCTGAAATGAATGTTTATGACTAGTGTTGGGGAACGATTAATCTCAATTAATCACATCCAAACTATAAGTTTGTGTTTACATAATATATATGTGTGTGTGGGCTGTGTTTCATTATTTTGTATATATAAATACACACACATATGCATGTATATATTTAAGAAAAATGTGTTATTTTTATATAGAATATTTATATTTATTATGTATATAATATAAATTATGTATAAATATATATATACAGTATTTGCATGCTAATATTTCTTAAATATATACATGCATATATGTGTGTATCTATAAATACAAAATAAACATAGACAGTACAAACTGATATATTATGTAAACACAATCTTTTTATGTTTTATGTTTAAACAGAGCTTGTGTGTGTGTGTGTGTGTGTGTGTGTGTGTGTGTGTGTGTGTGTGTGTGTGTGTGTGTGTGTGTGTGTGTGTGTGTGTGTGTTAGCAGCTCTGATTACCTCACACAGACACACACTAAAAATTGCAAAAACTTTTAGCCTTTTATGTTCAAACCGGAGTCAGACAAAGATGGAGAGACTCAAGAAGAAGTGACAACATGTAGAATACAACATTTCTGAATGGTTGGTTGGTGAGTTTATGAAGCTGATGTGTAGTTAACTATCTTCTAGTCATTAGGCGTGTTTCCATTATAGATTTGCGCAAAACGTTTGCGATTTAATGTATTTTTTCTAAATGTCGACAAAAAAATATCACGAAATGACGGCGTTTCCATTAACCGATGTTATACGACTAAAACTTCTTCTCACGATAAGTAAATCCAAAACCCATGGCAGCGGACGTTTGTAGGTTTATGTACTATATCCCAGCCACTGAACTGGCCATTATTATTAATGGAAGGAGATGTGTTTGTGTTTTCAAGCATTAATGGTGAGGAACGACTCTTATTATACTGTGAGCGGCTCATATGAGGAGTTTCTGGGTGTTTCTCCCTCAGATCTGCTTCCAGGTCTTGATTGTGGCATTTATTTGAGGTTTAGAATCCATTATTCCTGTAATTCTTTTGTCTTTTATGAATTTAATAAAGAGCTCTGTCTCGTATTCTGTCCAATCACACCGCCTCATCTACGTCAGCTGACCTGTAAATGCGCAAAAACTGTTTCCATTGCAGTTTTGCGAAATATTTCTTTTTCGAATTGCCTGAAAAACCTCCTCATGCGAGCGGAGAAACTGTTTTGCGATGAATGGGAGTTTTTGCGAAATTGACGTGTTTCCATTGGGCGTATTTTCAATTTGCGCAATTTTAAGGGTAATGGAAATGCAGCTATTGATTAGCATATTCTGTCATGATAATCTATAAATCGTGTTCAGGGGGCGGGGTTTATGTAAATTCTAGGGTTTGTGATGTCACTAACCCTGGAGGAATGTGGTGTAGTCTCTACCAGCCGTTTGTTGTAGTCCTTAAAAAGTGATTTCTGTAAAAGCAAATATCTCCCTTTGCTTTGAACTTTGAGCGTTGTAACTTTGCAGATGTTGTTTATGATCAAACAGCAACATTACACACTAACTAAAGCTAGAAAAGTCAAATCATAATCAACCACCGCTTTAAGAATCCGGAAGTCTAATTTGTTTCAATTCGCATCTGTACATGGTTGTTCTAGTGACATTAAACATGTCTTCACAGTCCTGCAGTTCTCAGTGTCTCTGGCGTGTGACATGATGTTCTTCTGTTGGTTTACTGTGGAGTTCTGGCTCTGTCAGGAAACACTTCAAAGCTCCTTTTGCTCAGATGAGTTAACAACGGGTTAAATAATGAGTTAACAACACCTCGCTCAACGTGACCATGAGGAACATCAGACCTCAGAGGAGAGAAACACTCGCTTTCTAATGAGCAACATCACGTTATAGTGACATTAACAGTACGGCATATTGATCATCATTCACTTAATGAGGTAATAAATCATACACAACCGCTCAAAAGTTTTTTTATGTTTTTGAAAGAGTCTCTTCTGCTCACCAAGGATGTGTTTATTTGATCGAAAATACTGTACAAAATTGTGAAATATTATTATAATGTAAATCATCTGTTTTCTATGTGAATATATAGTAAAGTGTAATTTATTCCTGTGATTTTCAGCATCATTACTCCAGTCTTCAGTGTCACATGATCCTTCACAACTCACTCTAATATGAGGATTTGATGATCAAGACACATTTATGATTATTATCAGTGTTGAAAACAGTTCAGATTTCTTTGGAAACCGTCATACATTTTATTTTTCATGATTCTTTGATGAAGAGAAAGTTCAAAAGAACAGCATTTATTTGAAATAGAATCTTTTGTAACATTATAATTGTCTTTACTGTCACTTTTGATCAGTTTAATGCGTTCTTGATGAATAAAAGTAATAATTTCTTTAACTTCTTTCCAAAAAAAAAAATTCTTACTGACCCCAAACTTGTGAACGGAAGTGTTTAATGTTAAAAAAGCTTTACGTTTCTTAATATTAATATTATTTTATTTATATATAAACGCTGTTCTTTTGAACTTTCTATTCATCAAAGAATCCTGAAACTGTTCTCAACACTGATAATAATCATAAATGTTTCTTGAGCATCAAATCCTCATATTAGAATGATTTGTGAAGGATCATGTGACACTGAAGACTGGAGTAATGATGCTGAAAATTCAGCTTTGATCACAGGAATAAATTACACTTTACTATATATTCACATAGAAAACAGATGATTTACACTGGAATAATATTTCACCATTTTCAAATGTATTTTTGATCAAATAAATGCAGCTTTGGTGAGCAGAATTTCAGTATATCTCAGTATTTATGTAATTGCTTTGAAATGACAAGATAATGTTGGTTAATGTCAGTATATCTGTGTAATGTTGAGTCTGTATTTCCTCACTCCCTGAAATATTCGTTCCACTCCCCCAGTTTACGTAAACCGGTAAATGAGTGTCTTTATGAGCTTCCTGATATGAGTGTCCCGTGGTGGCGTGTGTGTGTGTGTGTGTGTGTGTGTGTGTGTGTGTGTGTGTGTGTGTGTGTGTGGACTCAGCAGGAGATGCCCTGATGGGACAAGGCTGTTAAGTTTGATGGTCTCGTGTCTGCTCGACTCATTCCTCATCATGGTGGGTGGCACAACAGCGGCGTAAAACACTGAGAAGATGTGGCCAGACACACACGTATCCAGACGTTCACACGCTTTCACTGGCATTGTGCTGCTTTAAAAGAGCAAGTCTATCTTTTCATTCAATTAAATGCCACTCAAAACCATTAATTAAACATATTAGGATTCTGAAAATGCTAAAACAATGTTAAATGCAGAAGAGTTTCACAATGTTTGCTAGTGTTTCCTACTGAATGTTGGGCGATTCAAATCCTCAGACTCATCTTTGAAGGTGATTTGCATTGATGTTAAAATACTTGAGTGAGTTATAATAAGTGGATTTTGGGGGAATTAAAGCATTGTTTTTGTCCAGCTTGACTCAACCAATGGGATGAGTTTGGGGGCGGGACTGTTTGTTCCTTTGACCAATGACAGAAAGGGGAGTTTTTAGAAAACCTGTTTGCAATTCCATTCCATTTGGTGACAGTAGTGACTCAAAATGTTGTATTATTACCATTTTTTCTTATATTATCACAGTGATGTACACTTCCGTTTGGGGGCAGTGAGATTTAAAAAAAAAATACTTCATCAAGGATGCATTAAATGTATCAAAATACATTTATAATGTTACAAAAGATTCTATTAAAAAGAAAATGCTAAACTTATTCATCAAAGAATCCTGAAAAATAAAATATGACAGTTTCCACAAAGATAAGAACTGTTTTCAACATTGATAATAATCATAAATGTGTCTTGAGCATCAAATCATCATATTAGAGTGATTTGTGAAGGATCATGTGACACTGAAGACTGGAGTAATGATGCTGAAAATTCAGCTTTGATCACAGGAATAAATTACACTTTACTATATATTCACATAGAGAACAGATGATTTACATTATAATAATATTTCACAATTTTTACTGTATTTATGATCAAATAAACACATCCTTGTTGAGCAGAAGAGACTCTTTCTTTCAAAAACACTACCGACCCCAAACTTTTAAAAGGTATATTTGTAGGGACAATTTTTAAACCATTCGAACTATAAAGTTGAACCATGTTTTGTTAGTTAAATGTTGGAGGAGATCATCTCTGCTTCTTCCTCATTTCCCTTTAAAAGTGTCTCCGCTCTGAATGTTTCATAATGCTAAAACTGTCAAGTTTCCATGTTTACATTCCGACGCTCTCGGTCTGGCACGAAGCCGTTCCTCTTCTCATCTGTCCCGATAGCAGCTCGCTTTTTTAATTTTCTCCCGATCCCTCGGGATTATCCCAATCAGAGCGGCTTGTAAACTCCTCTGGGAGTGATAACACATAAACGGCGAGGGCTTGTTTGACAGCGCTGGACGGACGCGGCCTGTTCTCTTATCAGTCCTGCAGATGTGCTCCACAACCCTCAGGGTTTCTCCGCTGGCGTGTCTTTGGCTCGTAAGAGTGTTGCGTTGAGTTTCCTGACGGATGCGTGTTTTCCACGAGTTCTGGAGTCTGTCAGAGCGCAAGTCATCCGTCATTACTAAAGCCTTCATTAGTCCTGCTAATCTGATGAACAAAGACCTGCATGTGTGAATGAATCACTCGTACGATTTCCCACAAGTGAAGATGAAAATAAAATCAGACTTTACTTCATGTTCCTGGTTTTAGGGCCGTTGACGCATACGGTGGAAAAATACTTTTTGTGTTTTGTAATGTTTTTGTGAGATTTTTGCTGCTTTAAATGCTTGAGTGCTTCAAGGCAGGATGGATTCTGATTGGCTGTTAATGTTGTTTTTTATGTTATCATTCATCAGCTGGAAATGTACATATTACATTGTTGTAAAAGTACAATCATGTACTAAAGGCACTCGTTATTAAAGATTTGAAGAACTCTATAAAAACTCCATAGTAACCATCTTTGACAACTACTAACCACTTAGTAACACCATAGCAACCACCAAAAATACCTTAGCAACCACCCTGAACACCCTAGCAACGTCTAGAAATGCTCTAGTAACCACCAAAAATACCCTAGCAACCACCCAGAACACCCTAGCAACTGCCTAGCAACCACCCAGAATATGCTAGCAACCGCCTAGCAACACCATAGCAACCACCCAGAATACCCTAGCAACTGCCTAGCAACAGCATAGCAACCACCCAGAACACCCTAGCAAACGCCTAGCAACACCATAGCGACCACCCAGTTAACCTGGCCATTACTACTGTGTAGTACATTGCTGTACATGAATTACATGGAAAAAAATTATTCTGATTCTGTTGATATTATTTCTGAGTCACAACGGTAAGCTGTGATGTGGACTCTGATATCTAATAGTTTATTATTAAAACATTACGGTTATCAATAAGGGTAACTACAAGTAACATCAGTTCTGAACTGGACCTTGAACACTGCTGCCTCAGTGAAAAAAGCCCAGCAGAGACTGTATTTCATCAGGCTGCTCAGAAAAGCTGGTCTGCACTGTCGCCCTCTCACCCAGGTCTACAAAGGACTGATAGAGAGCATCCTCTGTATGGTATGGAAACACCACACAGACAGAGAGGAAGGCTCTGCAAAGAGTCATAAAGACTGCAGAGAGGATTATTAGAACAGAACTCCCCTCCATGGATACAATTTACACACAGCGCTGTCAGAAAAGAGCAGAGAGAATTATCAGAGACACACTACATCCCGCTCACTCTCTGCTCACATACAAAAACTGTACATACAATCTCAGGCACAAACGAGCGGACATCATTATCACAAATAGAGCACGCTTTTATAACAGCTTTTTCCCAGCCACAGTGAGACTCTTGGCAAAAACAAAATGAACTACTGTTTCTCGGGCCTGTGCAATATACTTGTGCATTTTATTTATTTATTTATTTATAACGCAACTCTGCACTATAATAGACCATATTATATTATGTTGTCTCTGGGGCCTGTGCAATATGCAACATACTTGTGCAATTTACAATGCAAATTTACACTTTTAATGGGTTTTGTGCAATTTTCAATGTATATGTTTTATAGATAGATTTATGTCTGTCTTGTGTGTCTTTTTAAACTTGACTTGACTTTCTGAGCAACAACCGCACAAGAGTTCCTATGTGTGTAAGCACAAATGGCAAATAAAGTTCTTGAATCTTGAATCAATATTGATGTGAATGTGAATTGGCCTTTATTGTCATTTATGGATGCAGTGTATATATATATATGTATATGTATATTATATCGGCTAGCATATCGGTAACGGCTATATTTATTATTTTTATAATAAAAAATATTTTTATTGGGCTGATAATGACAACATTAAAAAATGTCATTATCGTTATCAGCCCAATAAAAATCTTTTTTATTATAAAAGTAATAAATATAGCCGTTATAGACGCGCTCACATACAGTAAATCAGATATTGGCCCGATGTACGATATTAGTACGATACATCATTGAAGAAATCCACTAGCGAGTCACGACTGTTTCCAGAAACCGTACTGTCGCAAATTTGTCGTTCAACCACGTTAGTTAATGATGTCACACACACGTATGGAGTAATAATACTGTTAATGACTCGGTTTGAGATGGAATTAACAATAGATGTTTTGCTATCAATTACAGACATGACATCTGAGGAATATTTCTCATTTTTCTCAGTTATTTTGCTTTATTTCCAGATTCACTCATAGACTCGTTCTTACACTAGAGCTCGTTCACACATGCGCACTCTTCAGAAACTACACTTTACATCTCTCGACAAACTCGTAAATGACATTTGTATGTATTCTAAATGAAAGATATAGATTGCACTGAATGTCAGCTTAATTATTTTGCACAAAATAAGGATTTATTGAGTCCACATGTCATGAAAACATGAAACTCTTCTTCTGACCACAGGTGGAGATCTGTCGCTCAGACACACAACTCTGCGATGCTGTTTGC
>NC_138731.1:45492499-45504999 GCF_965113295.1 Leuciscus leuciscus | reverse complement strand
AATAATAATACTTATTCATATAATTATTATTACCATATTTCACAGTACAACAGTAAAATGACTGATACTAATATTTTTGGCTGTCATAATTTCTTCATTTTTAAACATTAATATAATGCTAAGTATTATTATTTTACAGTACTGTAACAGTAAAATGACTAATACTATCTTAATATCTTCATTTTCAAACATTAAACCATAGAGCTTTTATTTTGGCAGCAAACGCATGAGTGTTTGTTGATTAGATGTATAGTGATTAGCGTGTTGTGATGCTGGTTTTGCAGTCGCTCGTCCTGCTCTGTTATTAATGATGTCAGATTCGGTGTGTGTGTGAATGTGAAGCCAGACCGCAGTCGTTCGCTCATGTTTGATTTCAGTCCTCACACTCTATTTAACAGCAGATAAACGTTTGCCTGCCAATAGCAGAATAACGACAGCGCCGCTAATGAGCTAATTAAAACCCCATAAACGGGTCAGCGCACTTACTCAGCACTTCTCACAGCATCACTTATGTGTGTGTGTGTGTGTGTGTGTGTGTGTGTGTTTGCACTGGTTTACTGGTTTATTAGAGTAATCTGATATCAGAGGAAACTGTCTAAGTTATGCATTTCAGAAATGTACATATACAAATCACAGTGAGCTAAAAATGTATTAATTTAAACAATGTAATAATTTAATGCAGAAACAATGAGCTCATTGATGAATACTTGTTTGTTATTAAATGATTATACATGTTGATTCAGAGTTTGTGTCATTTCTTTCATGCAATTGAAAGTCCGAAGTTTGCGCTGGTTTTGAGTCAGTGGTGTAAAGCATAAGTGATCCGTGAGCAGATTGAGGTTGAAGACTCTTTGTGTTGGCGCTGCTGGTGTGGTTTGGGAATGAGTGTGTGTGTGTGTGTGTGTGTGTGTGTGTGTGTGTGTGTGTGTGTGTGTGTGTGTGTGTGTGTGTGTGAGGAATGAGTTGAGGAGTATATTGGGTTTCTGGATGATTGAGTGATTTACATGCTTTCTTCTGTTAGACACTGTTGATCATCTTCATCTGAAGTCATATTATTATTTTAAATATATTTTTACTATCCAAATCATTATCAATGATTGCCTTTACTTTTTAAATTATTTATCTTTATTTTTTTTATTAGTTATTTAATTATTAGGAATTGTTTTATTTTGTTTTTATTTGAAATGTAGTCGTTTAATTTATTATATTTTCTAATGTTTTATTTTGATTGCATTAATTATTTGTTTAATTTTTTAATTTAAGTACTAAGTGTTTTTTTTTCATTTTAAAATTAATTTACTTAAATGTTGCATTTTTTATGATTTATATATAATTATAGATAAATATATTTTAAAATAAAAAGAAATAAAACAGTTACTAATGATTCAATTAGTAACTGTTTTATTTCTTTTTATTTTAAAATATATTTATATTAATTTAGCATTTTTATGATTTAGTAAGTTTTATTTTGATTGTTATTATTTAAAATAAATATGTAAAATAAAAATATGTAAAAATAAGAAAAAATATTTTATTAAAAAATATTTTGATATTTCATAAATGATTAGTATGTTTTTTATTGTAAAATTATTTGTTTAATTTACTTTTTAACATTTTATTATTAGTAAGTGTTTTATTTTGATTTATATTTGTTTTTACATTTATATATTCAAACTTTGCATTTTTATTTAATCATTAGAAAGTTTTTTTCATTATTATTTGTTTAATTTTATGTTTTTGTAATTTAATTATAAGAAACTACTTTATTTTGATGTTTTTTAATTATTGGTTTAATTATATATTATTTATGAATTTATTTATATGATAGTGTTTTACTTGGATTGTTTTTATTTAAAATGTATTTATTTTTGTATTTATATCATTGAATGAGTTATAAGCTTCAGTGTTTCATCAACACACAAACGCGTCTGAAAAACCCTGGTCTGCGTAAAACATGAAGCATCTGTGGTTCACGTCTCTGATTTTCCTTCTTTTCCCGTTTCTTCATTATGTACTAATCTCTTCTTTGCTTTTCTCTTGCAGTGTCTGGAGCCTTGCAGGACATCATGGGACCTGAAGGAGAACCAGTGTCAGGACTTGTGTGAGGTACGAGACGTTTCCCCTGCTCTAAACTATTGCTCTTTTAATCAGCGTTTAAAGGGATGGTATAATGCCCATTTCCCAAGATGTAAAATAAGTCTCTGATGCCCCCAGAGTGTGTGTGTGAAGTTTTAGTTATATAGCATGTTTAAATTGTCACTTTTTGAGGGTGAGCAAAAACGCACCGTTTTGTGTCTGTTCCTTTAAATGCAAATGAGCTGCTGCTCCCGGCACAGGGGGCGGAGCTACAAGAGGTTGTTTGTGTGTGTGTGTGTGTGTGTGTGTGTGTGTGTGTGTGTGTGTGTGTGTGTGTGTGTGTTAGCAGCTCAGATTACCTCACACAGACACACACTGAAAATATCAAAAACTTTTATGTTCAAACCGGAGTCAGACAAAGATGGAGAGACTCAAGAAGAAGACACAACATGTAGAATACAACATTTTGGAATGGTTAGTTGGTGAATTTATGTAGCTTATGTGTAGTTAACTATTTTCAAGTCATTTATTAGCATATTCTGTCATGATAATATATAAATCGCGTTCAGGGGGCGGGGTTTATGTACATTTTAGGGTTGGTGATGTCACTAACCCGTGAAGAAGCTCATTGTAGTTCCTACCAGCCGTTTGTTGTAGTCCTTAAAAAGCGATTTCTGTAAAAGCAAATATCTCCCTTTGCTTCGAACTTTGAGCGTCGTAACTTTGCAGATGTTGTTTATGATCAAACAGCAACATTACACACTAACTAAAGTTAGAAAAGTCAAATCATAATCAACCACCGCTTTAAGCGTGTTGCTCTGCTTCTGATTTCAGACTCAGTTCCCGAAGAAGCACTACGAGTGTCTGACGAGCTGCGAGTTCTTGCGTTCGGTGGAGTCGCAGAAGCAGGGCGAGTGTCCGGCACCGGATCGAGCCAGTGGATTCGCAGCGGCTTGTGTCGAGAGCTGTGAAGAAGACAACGAGTGCACCACTATAAAGAAATGCTGTCCCAATGGATGCGGACACACCTGCCAGATCCCCAAGAACCTCTATAGAGGTACACACTCTTTCCCAGCGCTAGTGTGGAAGTCAAATAATGGCAAATGTTTTTGAAACAAAAAAGCTTGTTGAATTGCACTAATTGAAAAAAAAATGCATTGCATTAACCGTGCTTGCATTTTAAAGGGAGAGTTCACCCAAAAATAAAAATCAGCCCATGATTTACTCACCCTCAAGTCATCCTAGGTGTATATGACATTCTTCTTTCAGACGAATACAGTCAGAGTTACATTAATAAATGTCCTGGCTCTTCCAAACTTTATAATGGCCGTTTCTGTTTTTGTTTTGAAGTCCATAAAAGTGCATCTATCCATCATAAAAGTGCATCTATCCATGATAAAAGTGCATCTATCCATCATAAAAGTGCATCTATCCATCATAAAAGTGCATCTTTCCATCATAAAAGTGCATCTGTCCATCATAAAAGTGCATCTATCCATCATAAATGTGCATCTATCCATGATAAAAGTGCATCTATCCATCATAAAAGTGCATCGATCCATCATAAGTGCATCTATCCATGATAAAAGTGCATTGTACATCATAAAAGTGCATCTATCCATCATAAAAGCGCATCTTTTCATCATAAAAAGTGCATCTATCCATCATAAAAGTGCATCGATCCATCATAAAAGTGCATCTATCCATCATAAAAGCGCATCTTTTCATCATAAAAAGTGCATCTATCCATCATAAAAGTGCATATATCACCATAAAAGTGCATCTATCCATCATAAAAGCGCATCTTTCCATCATAAAAAGTGCATCTATCCATCATAAAAGTGCATCTATCATCATAAAAGTGCATCTATCATCATAAAAGTGCATCTATCATCATAAAAGTGCATCTATCCATCATAAAAGTGCATCTTTCCATCACAAAAGTGCATCTATCCATCATAAAAGTGCATCTATCCATCATAAAAGTGCATCTATCCATGATAAAAGTGCATCTATCCATGATAAAAGTGCATCTTTCCATCACAAAAGTGCATCTATCCATCATAAAAGTGCATCCATCCATCATAAAAGTGCATCCATCCATCATAAAAGTGCATCTATCCATCATAAAAGTGCATCTATCCATCATAAAAGTGCATCTATACATCATACAAGTGCATCTATCCATCATAAAAGTGCATCTATCCATCATAAAAGTGCATCTATACATCATACAAGTGCATCTATCCATCATAAAAGTGCATCTATCCATCATAAAAGTGCATCTATCCATGATAAAAGTGCATCTGTCCATCATAAAAGTGCATCTGTCCATCATAAAAGTGCTCCACACCACACAAGCGATGTGTTTGTGTAAGAAAAATATCCATATTTAAAACTTTATCGACTAAAAGAACAAGCCTTCGGCAGACAGCCCTAAAAATACAATTAGTGGAATTCAACAAGCTTTTTTGTTTTGCCAAAACATTTGCCAGTTATTTTACTTCCACACACCATCATCAACCCAAGTTTGTGGCTTAATGGGTTAGTTCACCCATACATTTCATCATCTACTCGTCCTCATGTTGTTAAAAACCTGAGAAATAAGTGGAAAAATGTCTTGTTTGTTTTGTCCACACATTGAAAGTCATTGTCATTTTGGACCCCATTGACTTTCATAGTATGGACAAAAATCGGAAGTCATGACAGATTTGCATATTGTCATGACCATTATCCGTCTGAATAGTTTACTTTATTATTGTAATTCTTATGTTATAATAAGGAAGACATTAGAGAGATAATAATTAAGATAATTAAGATTTTGTAATGTTTTTGAAAGAAGTTTCCTCTTCACCAAGGCTGCATTTATATGATTGAAAATACAGTACAAATTCTGAAATATTATTACAATGTAAAATAGCTGATTTCATTGTGAATATATTGTAAAATTTAATTTATTCATTGATGCTAAGCTACATTTTCAGCATCATTTTATATATATATATTAATAATGTTACAGAAGATTCTATTTCAAATGTTGTTCTTTTGAACTTTCTATTAATCAAAGAAGAGTGTATTACAATTTCCACAAAAATATTAAGCAAAAACATTTTCAACATTGATAATAAGAGCTATTATTAATAATTGAGCACCAATAATAATAGTTGAGCATCAAATCATCATATTAGAATGATTTGTGAAGGATCATGTGACACTGTAGACTGGAGTAATGATGCTGAAAATTCAGCTTTGATCACAGGAATAAATTACACTTTACTATATATTCACATAGAGAACATCTGTTTTACATTATAATAATATTTCACAATTTTTACTGTATTTTTTTAATCATACTTACACAATAAGATGAAACGTGACCTCTGAAAGCAAGCGTTCCGGTTTGTGTTGCACGATCGTTATTAATGTCAGATTTACTGGTTCCCCCTCATTTGCAGAAAGTCATAAAGCCTTTTATTGAAATCCAAACCCAATCAGGCTGAACCTCTGGTGTCAGAAGCGTGATTATTTATGATTATTTCTGTGTGTCGCTGTGGTGAAGATGCTGGAAACCATTAACAGGCTCGATGGAGCGCTGAGTGTTTCTCGTGTTCTCGATCGCCCTCAGATGTTCCTCAGGTGCGACTGTAACTCCGCGAGTCTCTCGGCTTCAGAAACATATTAACACTGATTATTACACGGCTCTGTGGAATACTTGATTCTGATTGGTCGATCGCTCCATCCAGCGGTGTATTATTCCCAGATAACAACAGAAGCACAGGCTCATCCGGGTCACTGAAGTCAGCAGCGCTACACACTCGCTACACACTCGCTTCACACTCGCTACACACTCGCTACACACTCGCTATACACTCGCTAGGAACGGGTTTTTCTTTGTGGAAGTTTTGCATTTGGTGAGCTAATAAAATATTAAAACTCTCTCGTTTCATACAAACGCAGCGGCGGCATTGTTTTATACACTGTTTTTAGATGCAAAGTCCTATGTTAACTTCACTGGTACAGTGGCAGGAAAAATCGTTCTTACTCGTCACAGAAGTCAGTCAAAAAATCCGTAAACAAGTGCGAGTTTAATCAAAACATAAAATTACAAAAATATACAAAATCCTGTTGACTCCTGTAGCCTATCCTATGATTTCACTTGTTAAACCTTTAACTTGTGTTCCCTTAAACGTTTAAACACGAGTTTTATCCATAATGACAGACCAAACGGTAAGAAAACTGTTTCTCCCTTTTTCCTATACACGAACTACTTCAAGTTCAATCTTCCACCCCAAGAGGGCGTAACCAATAAAGAAACAGAACAGAAATTAGCCTATACATCAGAAAACATAGGAAATAATACTGATATATATATATATATATATATATATATATATATATATATAAACACAGGAAATATCAGAATTGCCTCTCAAAGAAAGATACAAATATAATACCTTCAGTTTGTGCTCGCAAAATCAACACTCCAAGCAAACAATACTAATATACAAATTATTGAAATATTAAATTGGCTCTTACACTGTTGGATTATAAGATACAAACAGGTACGATTTAAAAAAAGTTTAATCTGAAATATCAATATCTCTAATCTCCATAATTATTAATGTGTTGAAATGCAGTGGGATAATGTAGATCCAGCCGGTTGTTATCTCAGAATAAACCCCTTTCAGGTGTATGTGTGTGTTATCTCAGAATAAACCCCCTTCAGGTGTGTGTGTGTGTTATCTCAGAATAAACCCCCTTCAGGTGTGTGTGTGTGTTATCTCAGAATAAACCCCCTTCAGGTGTGTGTGTGTGTGAGTGAGTGTGAGTGAGTGTGAGTGAGTGTGTGTGTGTGTGTGTGTGTGTGTGTGTGTGTGTGTGTGTGTGTGTGTGTGTGTGTGTGTGAGTGAGTGTGTGTTATCTCAGAATAAACCCCTTTCAGGTGTGTGTGTGTGTTATCTCAGAATAAACCCCCTTCAGGTGTGTGTGTGTGTGTGTGTGTGTGTGTGTGTGTGTGTGTGTGTGTGTTATCTCAGAATAAACCCCTTCAGGTGTGTGTGTGTGTGTGTGTGTGTGTGTGTGTGTTTGAGTGTGTGTTATCTCAGAATAAACCCCTTCAGGTGTGTGTGTGTGTGTGTGTGTGTTATCTCAGAATAAACCCCCTTCAGGTGTGTGTGTGTGTGTGTGTGTGTGTGTGTGTGTGTGTGTGTGTGTGTGTGTGTGTGTGTGTGTGTGTGTGTGTGTGTGAGTGAGTGTGTGTTATCTCAGAATAAACCCCTTCAGGTGTGTGTGTGTGTGTGTGTGTGTGTGTGTGTGTGTGTTATCTCAGATGAAACCCCTTCAGGTGTGTGTGTGTGTATGTGTGTGTGTGTGTGTGTTATCTCAGAATAAACCCCTTCAGGCTAATGAAGACCTGATCCTGATCACCCTGTTGGGTTTATTCTGAGATAACAAACGGCTGGATCTACATGATACCTTACTTAAACTGATCTACTGTTTCAGCTGCTGCTGCTTCTTCTTCTTCTTCATAGACCAACATTATAAAAAACTGCGGCCCAAACCGTTCTAGTTGTGACCCTCAGACTCGGGTTTCGGTTTCTGTTCTATCCGATTCGACTGTTTTCGTTAATCAGATGATCAAAACTACAAAAAATAGACTTTTTTTTACAAAGAATAGACCCATAGACTTTCATTGAAGGGATGAACATTTTCAAACATGAACTCTTGCTGAGTGTTTAACCTCCATCCGTTCGCAACATGCTAATCATGCTAGAAACAGACAAGCAACATGCTAATCATGCTAGAAACAGACAAGCAACATGCTAATCATGCTAGAAACAGACAAGCAACATGCTAAACATGCTAGAAACAGAAAAAGCAACATGCTAATCATGCTAGAAACAGACAAGCAACATGCACTTTGGATAAAAGAGTATGCCAAATGCATATGTAAATCTTCGTATATGCATGCATGTAGTAAAATCTCCCTCCTCTGCTGTTTTCCTGTGGAGGTCAAAGTGACGTCGTTGACGGTTTTATTTTTGGCTCCACAAATTTTTATCATTGCATTCAAGGTCTGCATTTCTTTAGTTCATGCATTCCCTGGGAATGGATTCAGGAATGAAGCGTCTGCGTGTGTGTTTGGAAGGATCTGACGTGCACCTGTGGAGGTTTCATGTGTGGTTTACGGGTGAATCTCAGTCGGAGCGAGTGCAGGAGTGTGTGTGCGGAGCGGTTAGTCTGTGGGATCTGGGATCAGACGTCACACACACGTGCTGTAGATGTGAAACCGCAGCTCAATCCAGTACAGATGCTGTTCAGCTTCTTCAACATCACTGAGATCCAGGGTTTCAGGCCTTCAGCTTCTTCATCCATTTTGTGTTTCTCCATCCTGAGTTTAATGCAGTCAAGATGTTGAGGACAACATTTTATTGCTATTAAGATTATCCTCTTCCACTGATATTTTAGCATCATTGAGATACTATTATAGGTTTAATTAATATTTTGAATTAGTTTTTTTTTTTAATATATTTTCTGTTTTAGTATTTTTTATTAGTTTTTGCTTTTTATATATATTTTTTCAAATTTATATATTTTTTCAAATGTCTATTATTTAGTTAATTATAATAACCCTGAAAATTTAAATAACACATACAATAGAATATAAATATTACTGATACTATTATAGTTTTTATATTTTCAAATTGATTAGTTTTGCTTTTTTGTCATTTATTTATAAGAAAATATATATTTTTTTAAAATGTATTTATAGTTTGTATTAGTTTAGTTTCAGTTTTAGTACATCAAGTTAAAGTAAAAGAAAAAGAAAATGTTTAAGTGAAGTAATAAATGCATTAAAATGTTCATTTTAATTTTAGTTCGTTTTTGTCACTTTTGTTAGTTTTTGCTTTTTATAGTATTTTTTAAAGTATTTTTTTAAGGTCTATATAGTTCATTATAATCCATGAAAAATGAAATAACACAAAAATAAAATAAAATATATATATTACTGATACTATTATAGTTTTTATTAACATTGAATTCTTTTTTTTGTTCTTTTTTTTTGTATATACTAAACAAAGTAAGTTTAAATTACTAACTGGTAATAAATGAAAACTAAAGCCAAAAATTAAGCCTAATTAGTAATATTTAAAAAGAAACAAAAACATGTTTAAAAAATAAACTAATATAAAATAAAATATTTTCTTTGAAGTAACACTTGAAATGCGTTTGATGGGTTTAGTTGTAGTGAACTCTAATAACCCGTTCCTGTGGGCGATGAAGACGTCGAGCTGATTGATGGAGTGTGTGTAAGATCTTCCTCGTTCTTCATCACAGCTGTGACCAATCGGGCAGAACATTTGCTCCTCTCTCAAAGCTTTGTACTTCATAAATCTTTCATTTATTACATATGGAAGACTTTCTAATGTCTTTGAGGGGTAAAGTCTCCAGCAGATGGGAGTTTCGGTGTCGTTATATCATAATTTTATCATGAGTTATTTTGAACTATTGCATATTCAATTAAACAATTTTATATTTTAAAGAATCGTGTGATAATGTCTATTTTTTTTGTCTAATCCAGTGAATTAAATATATTGCAGATAAAATATTGGATTATTTTCTCTTTTTATTTGGACACAAAGCAAAAGATCAGATTCAATGAAAATATACATTTATGTAAGTGAGGAGAGAAAAATAAATTAAACTGACATATTATATCCAAATATTCTTTATTCAGTGACTAGCAGTAAAATTTGTTAAAAAAATTTTTTTTTCTTTAATTGCTAATGCTCTTTTTACACACAGACTGAACAAAATGAAGCATTGCTTGGTGATTGGTTGAGCTAAACTGGTATTATCTAATTGTGTAGTTAAATTTAACAGCTGACAGATATTCAACATAATTCATGTGTGAGACAGTCTAACAGAAGGACGGACAAAACCAGTCAAATATCAACTGAGTTCTGCTCATATTTTATTACCATTTTCTAAACTATAGCGAATAAACTGTGAGAATGTGAGAAAGGTGTGTGAATAAATTTTGGTTTGACTGTATATGCACATTTTTAAAGAAATATTTAGGTTGTTATTCTGTGTTATTTGAGTGTGTGTTGTTGTTTCTCGCAGGATCTCCTCTGAAGCCGCGGAAGGAGCTGGTGTTTTGGGAGCATCCGTCGGGAAAACTGGAGGTTCGCTGGTCGTCGCGGTTCAACGTCTCGGTGGAGCCGGTGCTTTACGTGTTGCAGTGGCGCTGGAACTTCGGCATCCACCCCAGCGAAGACGACGCCACCCAGTGGCTGGATGTGGCACAGGTTTGTCCTTTCGCCACTAATGTACCAGTCATGCAACTTTATAGGGGTCCTATAATGCCCTTTTCACAGGATGTAAGTCTCTGATGTCCCCAGAGTGTGTGTGTGAAGTTTTAGCTCAAAATACCCCACAGATATTTTTATATAGCATATTAAAATTGTCACTTTTTGAGGGTGAGCAAAAACGCATCGTTTTTGGGTGTGTCCCTTTAAATGCAAATGAGCTGCTGCTCCCGGCACAGGGGGCGGAGCTTCAAGAGCTTGTGTGTGTGTGTGTGTCTCAGACAGCGTGCAAATATTGAGTTTTCTTTCAAGTCTTGCGCTTGAATGGACAAATTCACACAAAAATGAAATCAACATGGCCGTCTAGATGAGTATTGAATCAGACATAATCTGTTATGCCTTAAGTGAACTTATACGGTCCAGAAAGACAATGCATGTGTATCAGTGTATTGAATCAGTGCATTATGTCTTAAAGGGACAGCAGCCTAATATTCCTGCTGTCTGTGTTTTAATTAACTTTAATAAGGAATAATATTTAATTTATACAGTCAAATATGCAATGTTATTTTACATTTGATTACTTTATTCAAATTCCTGTACCTGAAAACTAGTGTTAGACCTTCCTGAAAAACCTGAAAAGTACTGTTTATTTATTAGTATTTTTGCTCTATTGTATTTATTTGTGCTGTTACTTGTGGTTTAATTATTTGTTCTTTTTTTCTTTATTTTTATTTGACAGTAGTCCTTTTTTCCCTGAAACCGTGAGCCTAAAACCGTGATACGAACCGAACCGTGAGCTATTGAACCTTTGCACTCAAAAACTCCATTGGACGGGTTTATAATAAGCGAGACGCTTATGTCTGTGTGTTAGATACTCAACTGCGTACTTATGACACATAGCAAAACAGCTAAAAGTATTTCTAATATTTTGGCCCTTTGTTGATGCTTTTACCTGTCGAGACGAGCCTTCACACACACCCGTCACAGCTGTCATTGTGATGTTTGAGTTATTTTTGTAATAATAAAATAAACTGAATATTTCACCTTTAAAAAGACAATTAATATTTAGTAATGTTATCGATTTGACTGCACTGATACTATTTGATGATAACTTGAATTGAGCTGAATAACGACACTATCGTCTTCTTACAGCTGCTTTATCGCTGAAATTGAATTAATTTCATAATAGACTTTGCAACGTCAACAATTGAAAAAGACTCCATTGTCAGATATTTGTTCATGTTTTAAGCAAAAACTCGCCTAATTTTTAAAAATAAATTCAGAAAACAAGTCATAATATCTTCAGTCATTTTGCTTCTTCTCCAGTAAATCTCGATTTAAGACACAAGACAGAAACACTGAGATAGAAAATATTTTTAAACAAAAGCATGTTAAATAAAGAGATGTGCACAAATGTCTCGTTCTCTTTCATGTTTTAAAATAGCTCAGATTCCAGTCTCGTGTTCCGAGGTGCACGTCCGTGACCCCGTGACCTCTGTCCGTGACCTTTAACCCTCTGTGCCCTCAGGTTGCTGAAGAGCGGGTCGTGCTGAGCGACGTGAGGCCGGTCAGGTGGTACCAGTTTCGTGTGGCGTCGGTCAATGTTCACGGCACTCGCGGGTTCACGGCTCCCAGCAAACACTTCCGATCTTCCCGAGGTGAGTCTTCCCGGGTGGCCTCGGACAGCTGCGATCCCACAGGATTTACAGAGCCGGCAGGTGGAAGCCTTTCATCCTCTGCTCCAACGGCCTGTTTTAGACTAGAGTTTTACAACAGAGCTGCGATTCAGGCCTGATTTAGAAGAGCTTAAATAAGACAAATAAAGGGTCCTTTTTATTTGATTTAAAAAAAATAATATATATATATATATTTATATATATTTATTTGTTTGCATGGGCGTTAAAATTCACTTCTCCCATGATTCTATTGGAAAAATTATAATTTACATCCAAAATCAGTCATAAATGTGTTTTATTAGACGAGTGAAAATACTGCCTGATTTAGAAAAGCTTAAATTAGACAAATAACGTGTCCTTTTATTTGATAAAAAAAAAAAATATATATATATATATATATATATATATATATATATTATTATTATTATTATTATTA
>NC_138731.1:45399999-45487499 GCF_965113295.1 Leuciscus leuciscus | reverse complement strand
GTCGAGGACACGCTGGCTACTCACCTTTCTCCGTCGTTGGCCCCATCGTGGAAATCTCGCCCCCTCCTTCCCTCTAAACCATGCAGGACTACTTCCGCCCTTATCGGAAAGTCCTACATGGCAGGTGGTCAGGCAGGCATGGCCCTTCACACTATGGCCATCCTCCAAGCCCACCAGGCGGATGTTCTAAAGGAGATGGACGAGGGCACTGGCGTAACGCCGGAAGCTGTCAAGGAGCTTCGTAAGGCCACGGATCTGGCCTTAAGAGCCACCAAGCACACCGCACGTGTTATAGGTAGGTCTACGGCGGGCGTGGTTGCTAAAGAGCACCACCTGTGGCTCAACCTCACAGAGATCCGTGACAAGGAGAAGGTTTTCCTCCTGGACGCCTCAGTTTCTTAGTCTGGACTGTTTGGGGGGGCCGGTCAACACTGTGGTTGACAAATTCAGGGCCGCAAAATCCCAGTCGGCCACCTTCAGACAGTTTATGCCCAGGTGGGTTAGGGAGTCGTCTAGCCCCTCCCCGTCTCAACCCAGAGTACCTCCCTTTCACTGGAAGGAGATCACCACTAGGAGGAGTGACCCGGCTCATCCCCCACCAGCTACGGTTTGGGGAGCCCGTGGTCGCCCATTTCCCCGCCAGCGACCTCATAGGCGTCTTGAGCTGAAGCGGTCTAACAAACCTTCCGCTCCAGCTCCCTCAAATCGCTCCTGACCCTCAGGTCTGCCACTTTTGCCGCCCAGCGTGTTTCGAAGTGTAGTTTCTGTTCAACTTCGTTCAAACCTTCTGGCGGGAGGAAGGAGACGCGTTAAGCTTTCTCCCCTCGCCCCTGACATGTTTGATACCTCCCTCAAATCGCTCCTGACCCTCAGGTCTGCCACTTTTGCCGCCCAGCGTGTTTCGAAGTGTAGTTTCTGTTCAACTTCGTTCAAACCTTCTGGCGGGAGGAAGGAGACGCGTTAAGCTTTCTCCCCTCGCCCCTGACATGTTTGATACCTGCCGCTCTCATCCTCGGAGACACGTTTTAGTTTTCTTCAGGAGCAGGCAGACCCTGCGGTACCGATCCAGGCAGTGGTACCTCCCACTGCGTGTCAGGACGCAAGGTGCTCTCCTTCACGGTCGACCACTCCACCCCACAGGAGTCAGCGCGACACCCTAACACAGGTATGTCCTCTGCATTGCAACACTCTGCTTCCTCTGTCACATTTCTTTCAAGAATGGAGATGTCTGCCAGGGGTATTGCCTTGGATCCTCCACACAGTTCGGCTCGGCTACACGCTTCAGTTCTGTCGCAACCCCCCTTGCTTCAACAGGGTTTTTCCGACTGTAGTTGACAGTGCCTCAGAGGCTTCTGTACTACAGCAGGAGATTTCATCCCTTCTCCTCAAGGGAGCGATAGAAGAGGTTCCTTCAAAGGAAGTCGAGCAAGGCTTCTTCAGCCGTTAATTCCTGGTCCCGAAGAAGGGCGGCGGTCTGCGACCTATACTAGACCTCCGCCGGCTGAATTTCTCCCTTTACAAAGGGAAATTCAAGAGGTTGACGCTGAAAGCTATCATATCTCAAATTCGTGCGGGGGACTGGTTCGTGACAGTAGACCTGAAGGATGCATATTTCCATATTCAGGTTGTACGGTGACACAGGAGGTTCCTCAGATTCACCTTTGGAGGAAAGGCTTACCAGTACAGGGTCCTTCCCTTTGGTCTCGCTCTAGCGCCGAGGACGTTCACAAAGTGTATGGATGTTGCTCTCACCCTGTTGCGGCTCCAGGGCATTCGTATACTCAACTACCTGGACGATTGGCTCCTTTTAGCTCGCTCCAGGGAATTGGTGACCCACCACAGGGACATTGTCCTTCGTCACATTCAGTCTCTCGGCTTGAGGTTAAACACCGAGAAGAGTGTTCTCACCCCAGCTCAACGCACAGTTTGTTTTCTTAGGGGTTCGCCTGGATTCCGTTCTGATGCAGGCCCGTTTGGCTCCTGTCCGGATTTCCAGTCTCGTGACATGTTTGGCCCACTTCAGGCTCGGCCATCGTGTTTCTGTGGGCACTTGCCGCAGGCTTCTGGGTCTCATGGCCGCAGCCTCCCCTGTGCTACCCCTAGGGTTGCTCCACATGAGACCTTTTCTATGGTGGATGAAGCTCTCAGGGGCCTGGTCGACAGGACCGGCTCTTCGCCTGTTGAACGTGTCGCGCAGTTGCTCCCGCGCCCTTTCAGTCTGGCGGGACCCCCTCTTCCTTCAGAAAGGGGTCAGGTCGGTTTTCGAGGGCAGGTCGGCATGCGGGGTCTGGACTGGGGAGACTCTCTCTTGGCACATAAACAGCTTGGAGCTGAGAGCTGTTTCCCTGGCCCTTCTACACTTTCTCCCTTTTCTCGAAGGGCACCATGTCATTGTCAGAACAGACAATATGGCGGTAGTGTCCCATGTAAACCGGCAGGGGGGCTCACGGTCGCGCACCCTAGATAGGCACGCGCGCCACCTCCTCCTGTGGGCTCAGGACAAGTTCCTTTCACTGAGGGCAGTCCATGTCCCCGGGATCTTGAACCTCGCAGCGGATTTTCTGTCGAGGCAGAAGCTCAGGTCGGGGGAGTGGATGCTGAACCGTCAAACAGTAGCCCTGATTTGGGACGTGTTTGGAAAAGCGGAAGTGGACCTCTTTGCATCGTCCCAATGCCCACTTTGGTTCTCCCTGAGCCCCCCAGCACCGTTGGGAATAGATGCATTCGCCCACCCATGGCCGATGCAGAAACTTTATGCATTCTCGCCCGTCAAATTGATCCAGGCGGTTCTGTCCAGGGTGAGGGAGAGCAGATCCCGTCTCCTACTTGTAGCCCCATTCTGGCCGTCCCAGCCGTGGTTCTCGGAGCAGGTTCCTCTTCTGGAATCCCCTCCCTGGGAGATTCTGGTCAGGGAGGATCTACTATCCCAGCTTCAGGGCAGGATATGGCACACTCGCCCCGACATTTGGAAGCTATGCGTATGGCCCATCAGATGCCGCTAGCTTTGAGCTTTGGTCTTCCCGTTGACGTCCAGGAGACCATTGCGAGTGCGAGAGCCCTTTCCACAAGAACGCTGTATTCCTCCAAGTGGAGGGTTTTTGAGTCATGGTGTTCAACACACGCTGCGGATCCAGTCAGCTGCCCAGTGGGTTCAGTGCTGGAGTTCCTACAGGAGAAGTTTGCTTCTGGAGCGGCCGCTACCACTCTGAGAGTATACGTTGCTGCTATTGCAGCTCATAGAGAGTCGGATGAGATCTGAGGCGCCTGAAACCAGCACGCTCCCCTGGAATTCCCTCTTGGGACCTGTCAGTTGTCCTGGAGGGCTTAACGGAGGCTCCCTTTGAGCCCGTGGAGTCAGCTCCGGAGCGGGTTCTGACTCTCAAGGTTACTCTTTTATTAGCTTTGACTTCTTTGAAGTGTGTTGGGGATTTGCAAGCTCTTTCTGTCAGCAAGACCTGTATGGACTTCGCTCCTGGTCTGGTCAAGGTGACTTTAAGACCAAGGCCAGGATATGTGCCCAAAGTCTTGTCCACACCATTTCGCTCTCAGGTTGTCAACCTTCACTCTTTCCATCCTCCTCCTTTTGTTTCTGAGGAGGACGGGAAGCTTCATTTGCTCTGCCCTGTCCGAGCATTGAAGTTCTATGTAGATTGCTCTAGCGGTTGGAGAAAATCTAGCCAGCTCTTGGTATGTTTCGGTGCTGGCCGCCGCGGGCTTGCCGCATCGAAGCAGAGAATTTCCCATTGGGTTACAGTGGCTATTTCACTGGCATATGAGGTGCGCAGTCTGCCTTCACCTCTTAGCATCACCTCTTAGCATCACATTCCACCAGAAGTGTGGCTTCCTCTCAAGCACTTTTTAGAGGGGCCCTCCTGGAAGACATTTGTGTGGCGGCAGGTTGGTACTCTCCGCACACTTTTGTCAGATTCTATAGTTTGGATCTCGACATGGCTCCAGGTTCCCATGTTTTGTCTGCTTGAACCAGTCATGTAAGTTATCTGGTCGTTGTACTAGTTGCGGCAGCGCTTAGCTTGGCGAGTTTGGTATTTTGTTCCCACTGCGTCTTAAGCTACGCAACGTTGAGTGAACCTATGAAAGAGAACGTCTCGGTGTACTGGTGTAACCTATGTTCTCTGAATAGGGAACGAGACGCTGCGTTCGCTGCCAAGCTCCTCACGCTGCCGACAAGCTTCCTTTTTCGGCAGAGAAATCTGAGGAGCAGATGGCGTGCGCGCCAATATAATATGACGACGTAAGAGCGTTGAGGCGGCGTCCGTGCCATCAGCCAGTGAATTGCCGTGATTCTATATGGGCTTCAGACAATCGGCATACCCAGAGGGCGTTCCCACTGTGTCTTAAAATACGCAGCGTCTCGTAAGAATTTTTTTGAAATCTCAAGTAAAATTTTTGCAGTTTAGTGAATCGGTTCATTGAAACAAACAGTCCAAAAGAACCATTTGGCAGAAAAGAACTGGACTGCCCATCACAACCGCAACTTGACATGTTTGACAAGTATTTTCAGACATAATTACTTGCTTTCTATTTGGTTTTGCATTTGAATATATATTTAGACATTATCAAAAACTGCACAGATTTGTAGATTATACCCCCAAAAATTGCTCTGTATTTCCCATTTATTTCCAATGCTGATCCACTTAGCGTTTTCTAATCATGTCCAAAATTGTTCTATGTTCATATAACTAGTCCCACAAAAGTCACAAGGTTTCGTACCATTCTGCTAAAGTAGAAACAGAAAAGTTCAGTGAATTGTGTTTAAATAAAGCAGAAGCCTGTAGAACTGACCTGATGACACACTGAAGCTCAGTGAAAGCTGTTGACTGTGAAACTCCCACAGTCTCCAAACAAACCCGACAGCGAGTGTGTTCATAATGTCCCGACACACGATCTGTCTGAGTTAGTGACCCGCTGATGCAGGAATGCCCAAACTAACCCGTTAATAACTGAACCCGATCAAGCTCACGCTGATGCAGGAATGCCCAAACTAACCCGTTAATAACTGAACTGATCAAGCTCACGCTGATGCAGGAATGCAGTGATCAGCTGAGATGTGGAAACTCTCATCGCTTCACATGTGTTCCTAATAAACCAGATTATTGTGTTGAGCTCAGGATATGCTTCCATGATAAAGTCTTCATGTCAGAAACACAGAAACACACACTTACACTAAAGAGCAACGTCTGTTCGGAGATTATTCATTGTGTTATTATGTCATTTATGTTAGCAGGAGCCAAAACCCACATACATAGATGAAGTTAACACACAAAAATCACATTTATGCATGTCAGATTATTCCTTCAATCATATTATGCTATGAATTTTATTTGTTGTATGATTCGTTATATATTTGACATGTCACCTGCTAAATGTCAAATATATTATATATATCATATGTTAAATATTAAATATATGTGAGATATGTTATATATCAAATATATGTCAAATATATTATGTATGAAATATGTCATATATTAAATGTTAAACATTTGATATATTAAATATATATCAGATATATGATATGTTATATATATATATATATATATATATATATATATATATATATATATATTATATGTCATATATGATCTATATTAAATACTTGTCAAAAATATAATGTATATTAAATATGTCAGATCTGTTATATATTAAACGTAAAATATTTTATATATTAAATATATATTAAATATGTCAGCTATATAATATGTTAAATATATGTCAGATATTTTATATAGGCTATTAAATATATTTCAGATATATGTTAGATATGTTAAATATTAAATGTTGTATATTTTATATATATTTTATATATTAAATGTATGTGAGATATGATATATATTAAATATGTCAAATATTTGTATATTAAATATGTCTTGATTTTAAATATATGACATATTATACATAAACTATATGTCAGATATGTTATATATGAAATATATGTCAGATATATTATGCATTTACGGTCATATATATTACATATTAAATATATGTCAGATATAAATGTAATTTAGTGTCAAATATATTATGTATTAAATATTTCAGAATATGCATTACATATTAAATACATAAATAAATTCTCAAATATGCTGAAGCAGTGCATTGAACCTGTATTATACTCGACGGATCTGTGTTCAGTGATACGGCTGATGAACTGATGTAAACGAGTGTGTGTGAGTTTAACGAGTGAGTGTGTGAGTTTAATGAATGAGTACTTTACTGATGTAAACGAGTGTGTGTGTGTGAGTTTAATGAGTGAGTGTGTTTCAGGCCGAGAGCTTGACGGATCTGTGTTCAGTGATACGGCTGATGAACTGATATAAACGAGTGTGTGTGAGTTTAACGAGTGAGTGTGTGAGTTTAACAAGTGAGTGTGTGAGTTTAATGAAGTGAGTGTGTGAGTTTAATGAAGTGAGTGTGTGAGTTTAATGAAGTGAGTGTGTGAGTTTAATGAATGAGTACTTTACTGATGTAAACGAGTGTGTGTGTGTGTGAGTTTAATGAGTGAGTGTGTTTCAGGCCGAGAGCTTGACGGATCTGTGTTCAGTGATACGGCTGATGAACTGATATAAACGAGTGTGTGTGAGTTTAATGAAGTGAGTGTGTGAGTTTAATGAGTGAGTGTGTGAGTTTAATGAAGTGAGTGTGTGAGTTTAATGAAGTGAGTGTGTGAGTTTAATGAGTGAGTGTGTGAGTTTAATGAAGTGAGTGTGTGAGTTTAATGAATGAGTACTTTACTGATGTAAACGAGTGTGTGTGTGTGTGTGTGTGTGAGTTTAACGAGTGAGTGTGAGTTTAACGAGTGTGTGTGTGTTCCAGGCCGAGAGCTCGATGGATCTGGACGGGCTTCAGTGGAACTGCAGTTACTCAGTGGAGGTCCAGGCCGTCTCGTACTGGGGTCAACACCGACTGAAGAGTGGAAAAGCCTTGGTTCACATCGACACTCAACAACACAATCAGTCAAGTACGACACAACTCGCCTTCATCATCATCATCATCATCAGTGCAAAGATCTCTGGCCCTTTATGATTTATACCATAGTCTGTCTGAATACTCGACTCTGATTGGCTGGAAGGTGTGTCATAAAACCGTTTAATGCACAGGTAGTTCCAAGTCAGTTTAATTATATATTTAATCTCTATAATGCCCTTGTGTCGTGCATTAAAATCATTTAATGTACAGCTAGCTGTGGATTATCCCTTACATATGTATATATTTTTAATTTTATCGTTATCGGCCTGATAAGAGAATGTGGCCAATATATTAAAGCCGATTAATAATGATTATTTCCTTCAGCTGAGACTCTTCAGATTCGCACTGTTCATCATGATGGTTTTGAATTGATTGAAATATGATTGGAATCACTTCAAAAAGGAAAATAGATGCAGCGCAAGTCCATCATATCGGCTTCATAACATTATAATGAGAACATCATCATAATTGAGTTAGGGACATGGATTTTAATGACTAGACTTTTGTTTTTGTAATCAGGCTCTCAAAAATGACATAAAAATTTGGATTTGGATTTATCGGCCAATATATCGGTTATCGGCTTTCAACTATAAAGAATTATCGGTATCGGACACATTTTTTATATCGGTGCATCCCCATATGGTGTGACCATATATACAGCAAAAGTAAAGTTCAAATAGTCAAAGTGTCTTTAATAAAAATGAACCCAAGGATGAATCATATTTTCATATTTAATCACTTTCATATACATCCACCAATATAGCAGTTCATACGAATCGATTGAACTGATTTACAGAAATTAGTATGTTTCATTAGCATGCACTGATTGTTTTAATTTTCTTGAGTAATTTATGGATCCATATTAAGATTTGACTGTTTAATGTTGATTTAGAGGCAGTTTCTAAGGTGAGGAAAGTGTCAGTGAAGAAACCCTCGAGCACTCTGGGAGTCGGCACACCGTATTACAAAGACGGACAACTACAGGTGCGCATCTACTGGAAGAAGAGAACAGGTAACACACACAACATCTACACAACACCTACACAACACCTACACAACCTCTACACAACATCTACACAACATCAACTCAACATCAACTCAACATCAACTCAACATCAACACAACATCTACACAACATCAGCACACCGTATTACAAAGACGGACAGCTACAGGTGCGCATCTACTGGAAGAAGAGAACAGGTAACACACACAACATCTACACAACACCTACACAACATCTACACAACATCAACTCAACATCAACACAACATCTACACAACATCAGCACACCGTATTACAAAGACGGACAACTACAGGTGCGCATCTACTGGAAGAAGAGAACAGGTAACACACACAACACCTACACAACACCTACACAACATCAACACAACATCTACACAACATCTACACAACATCAACACACCGTAGTACAAGAACGGACAACTACAGGTGCACATCTACTGGAAGAAGAGAACAGGTAACACACACAACATCTACACAACACCTACACAACACCTACACAACCTCTACACAACATCTACACAACATCTACACAACATCAACTCAACATCAACTCAACATCAACTCAACATCAACTCAACATCAACACAACATCTACACAACATCAGCACACCGTATTACAAAGACGGTCAGCTACAGGTGCGCATCTACTGGAAGAAGAGAACAGGTAACACACACAACATCTACACAACACCTACACAACATCTACACAACATCAACTCAACATCAACACAACATCTACACAACATCAGCACACCGTATTACAAAGACGGACAGCTACAGGTGCGCATCTACTGGAAGAAGAGAACAGGTAACACACACAACATCTACACAACATCTACACAACATCAACACACCGTATTACAAAGACGGACAACTACAGGTGCGCATCTACTGGAAGAAGAGAACAGGTAACACACACAACATCTACACAACACCTACACAACATCTACACAACATCAACTCAACATCAACACAACATCTACACAACATCAGCACACCGTATTACAAAGACGGACAACTACAGGTGCGCATCTACTGGAAGAAGAGAACAGGTAAAACACACAACATCTACACAACATCTACACAACATCTACACAACATCTACACAACATCAACTCAACATCAACACAACATCTACACAACATCAGCACACCGTATTACAAAGACGGACAGCTACAGGTGCGCATCTACTGGAAGAAGAGAACAGGTAACACACACAACATCTACACAACATCAGCACACCGTATTACAAAGACGGACAGCTACAGGTGCGCATCTACTGGAAGAAGAGAACAGGTAAAACACACAACATCTACACAACATCTACACAACATCAACTCAACATCAACACAACATCTACACAACATCAGCACACCGTATTACAAAGACGGACAGCTACAGGTGCGCATCTACTGGAAGAAGAGAACAGGTAACACACACAACATCTACAAAACATCTACACAACCTCTACACAACCTCTACACAACATCTACACAACATCAACACAACATCAACACAACATCAGCACACCGTATTACAAAGACGGACAACTACAGGTGCGCATCTACTGGAAGAAGAGAACAGGTAACACACACAACACCTACACAACACCTACACAACATCAACACAACATCTACACAACATCTACACAACATCAACACACCGTAGTACAAGAACGGACAACTACAGGTGCACATCTACTGGAAGAAGAGAACAGGTAACACACACAACATCTACACAACACCTACACAACATCTACACAACATCAACTCAACATCAACACAACATCTACACAACATCAGCACACCGTATTACAAAGACGGACAACTACAGGTGCGCATCTACTGGAAGAAGAGAACAGGTAACACACACAACATCTACACAACACCTACACAACACCTACACAACCTCTACACAACATCTACACAACATCTACACAACATCAACTCAACATCAACTCAACATCAACTCAACATCAACACAACATCTACACAACATCAGCACACCGTATTACAAAGACGGACAGCTACAGGTGCGCATCTACTGGAAGAAGAGAACAGGTAACACACACAACATCTACACAACACCTACACAACATCTACACAACATCAACTCAACATCAACACAACATCTACACAACATCAGCACACCGTATTACAAAGACGGACAACTACAGGTGCGCATCTACTGGAAGAAGAGAACAGGTAACACACACAACACCTACACAACACCTACACAACATCAACACAACATCTACACAACATCTACACAACATCAACACACCGTAGTACAAGAACGGACAACTACAGGTGCACATCTACTGGAAGAAGAGAACAGGTAACACACACAACATCTACACAACACCTACACAACATCTACACAACATCAACTCAACATCAACACAACATCTACACAACATCAGCACACCGTATTACAAAGACGGACAACTACAGGTGCGCATCTACTGGAAGAAGAGAACAGGTAACACACACAACATCTACACAACACCTACACAACACCTACACAACCTCTACACAACATCTACACAACATCTACACAACATCAACTCAACATCAACTCAACATCAACTCAACATCAACACAACATCTACACAACATCAGCACACCGTATTACAAAGACGGACAGCTACAGGTGCGCATCTACTGGAAGAAGAGAACAGGTAACACACACAACATCTACACAACACCTACACAACATCTACACAACATCAACTCAACATCAACACAACATCTACACAACATCAGCACACCGTATTACAAAGACGGACAGCTACAGGTGCGCATCTACTGGAAGAAGAGAACAGGTAACACACACAACATCTACACAACATCTACACAACATCTACACAACCTCTACACAACATCTACACAACATCAGCACACCGTATTACAAAGACGGACAGCTACAGGTGCGCATCTACTGGAAGAAGAGAACAGGTAACACACACAACATCTACACAACATCTACACAACATCAACTCAACATCAACACAACATCAACACAACATCAGCACACCGTATTACAAAGACGGACAAATACAGGTGCGCATCTACTGGAAGAAGAGAACAGGTAACAGGGTTCGTACGGTCATGAAAAACCTGGAAAAGTCATGGAATTTTAAAATGGCAATTTCCAGGCCTGGAAAAGTTTTGGAAAATGAATAAACTCAGAAAGTTTTGGAAAAGTCATGGAAATTTGTTTTTCAAAATATCCGTGTACTTGAATTTGTTTAATTAATAATATTGGTGAAACAAATTGCAATACTTTTTTCGTTAGAGTGATAAGTCGAATCACGTGACTCACTTGCGGTGGATTTTGATTGTAGGCCTCCAGAAAACTAGATGGGCCAAAAGAAATGGGTTCCCCTTCATGTCCGTTTCAGCGCTTTTCTGCGGCACTGAGGACAGCGACTAGTAGCCATACCTGTGTGGCTCTTGTGTCGCTGTCCTCAGCTCAGTGCTTCAAATGAAAATAAGCTGCTTTGTGTTTTCATATTAGCTATAGGCTAGCTACCGTCTGTATGCGCCTTTCCATTACAGATTTGAGCAAAACTTTTTTTTTCTTCTAAATATCGATAAATAACTATTGCAAAATGACGGCGTTTCCATTAACCGATGTTAAGCAACTAAAACTTATTTTTTTCCTCTCGCGATCAGTCATTCCAAAAATCATGGCAACGGAGGACGTTAGTAGGTTTATATCTCAGCCACCGCCCTACAAATTATTATTATTAATGGAAGGAGACGTGTCTTATCCAAGCATTAATGTCAGGGAAAGACCCTTATGCGAACGGCACATATATAGGCTAAGTTTCTTCATGTTTCTCCCTTGATTGTGATGACTTTTTGCCTCTTTGTTAAACATTTAAAATTAATATGGATGATTTTTTCTTTAAAAAAAATTATTTTGTCTTTTATTTTCCGTGTTGGCATTTATGAGGAAAAAACAATGTTACGTGACCGTTCTCCATTACGGTAATGAGTGCTCTGAATGCGGCACTAAAAGACTTTAAAACTTACACAGAGACCTCAAACAGAAAGCACAAAGCCTTTTTCAAAATAATTCGTTTTGTATTAATTGTATCTTGATTTTAAAATATGTTTCATTAACCAATTGCTTAATAAATAAAAAGTAAATAGCAGAAAATAGATAATCACGACACAGTGGCGCCGGAGTGAACTGGAGCTTAAGCTATCATCCATGAACCGAAACTCAGCGTAAAAGGTAGCCTACTCGCCTCACAGACCTAAACAAAACTGAAATAGGCCTATATCTATTATCTACAGAAATCTCTACTTTTAAACAGAACCATTCAAAACAAAATAAAACGATGTAGCCTAATCCGTATGAAATGTGCATTTCTCTCCGGCGTGTTCACTACTAAGAAGATCGCGAGTCAGTCAACTTCGTCTTTGCAGTCGACACAGAAAACACTTGTTTATTAATAAACAATTAAAATTGAGAGAGAGAGAGAATATATGATTAGTTTGACTCATTTTGAGGACTTATAATGATCTGTTAAGATAGAACGTTCACCGAATTCTGATTAGTCGAGAGGATTTATCCGTTTAGGCTAAAAATAGGGTCGGCGCTTCTCGGTTTGGAAAGAAACTGCATCTTGCAGTGGCCTACATTTTAAACAAGGAAATATAGCGATTTGGCATGAAACGTTGATGGAGCAGTGAATAGGGACAATCTCGTTTTTTTTAATGGCGTTTATCGCGTTTTGGAAAAGAGCTCTTCAAGCACATTTTTATGGAAGCTTGTTTCCAAACTATTCTGAAAAAAAAAAAAAAATCCGTCTTTTTCCCCCTTAGAATTGGACTTTATATCTCACAATTGTGAGTTTATATCTCACAATTCTGAGAAAAGATGTCAGAATTGCGAGATATAAACTCGCAATTATGTGTTATAAAGTCAGAATTGCGTGATATAAAGTCGCAATTGCCAGAAAAAATTCTGACTATATCTCGCAATTCTGACTTTATAACACGCAATTCTGACTTTATAACACGCAATTGCGACTTTATTTCACGCAATTCTGACATTATATCTCGCAATTCTGACTTTATAACACGCAATTGCAACTTTATTTCACGCAATTCTGACTTTATATCTCGCAATTCTGAGAAAAGAAAGTCAGAATTGCGAGATGTAAACTCGCAATTGTGAGATAAAAAGTCGCAATTATCTTTTAAAATGTTTTGTTCTGTGGCGGAAACAAGCTTCCATACATTTTTTCATCAGCTACTAACGTTACCCGCCTATGGAAGCTTGTTTCCGCCACTGAATAATAAATAAATAATAATAATTGCGACTTTTTATCTCACAATTCTGACTTTTTTCTCAGAATTGCGAGATATGAAGTCAGAATTGTGAGAAATAAAGTCGCAATTCTGAGAAATAAAGTCGCAATTGCGAGATATAAAGTCACAATTCTGAGAAATAAAGTCGCAATTGGGAGCTATAAAGTCAGAATTGCACGATATAAAGTCGCAATTGCGTGTTATAAAGTCAGAATTGTGAGATATAAACTATTCTGTGGTAAAAAAAAAAAAAAGGGTTAGGGTAAGGTTTTTTCCCTTAGAATTGGACTTTATATCTCACAATTGTGACTTTATATCTTGCAATTCTGACTTTATAACACGCAATTGTGACTTTATTTCACGCAATTCTGACTTTATATCTCGCAATTCTGACTTTATAACACTCAATTGTGACTTTATTTCACGCAATTCTAACTTTATATCTCGCAATTCTGAGAAATAAAGTCGCAATTATTATTATTTATTTATTATTCAGTGGCGGAAACAAGCTTCCATACCCGCCCGCAAGGAGTTCATTATCCTATGGATTTACGTTAATAAATGTCTAAGGAGTTGTCAGGGTTTGACATTATTTGTGTTACTGTGCCAGCATATTTGAATAAATATTTATTTTGTATTAAAACATTGCTTGTTCATTTATTTTATTCAAGATATGGGGTGGTAAATTTGAACATGGATTTTTATTCTTATTTTACATGTATACACAGACATTTTATGGAACATTATGTCATGAATATTTACCTTTAAGTCATGGAAAAGTCATGGAAAAGTCATGGAAATTTAATGGTAAAAATGTGTACGAACCCTGAGGTAACACACACAACACCTACACAACACCTACACAACATCAACACAACATCTACACAACATCTACACAACATCAACAAACCGTAGTACAAGAACGGACAACTACAGGTGCACATCTACTGGAAGAAGAGAACAGGTAACACACACAACACCTACACAACACCTACACAACATCTACACAACATCAACTCAACATCAACACAACATCTACACAACATCAGCACACCGTATTACAAAGACGGACAACTACAGGTGCGCATCTACTGGAAGAAGAGAACAGGTAACACACAACATCTACACAACACCTACACAACACCTACACAACCTCTACACAACATCTACACAACATCTACACAACATCCACACAACATCCACACAACATCAACACAACATCAACACAACATCTACACAACATCAACACACCGTATTACAAAGACGGACAACTACAGGTGCGCATCTACTGGAAGAAGAGAACAGGTAACACACACAACACCTACACAACACCTACACAACATCTACACAACATCAACTCAACATCAACACAACATCTACACAACATCAGCACACCGTATTACAAAGACGGACAACTACAGGTGCGCATCTACTGGAAGAAGAGAACAGGTAACACACAACATCTACACAACACCTACACAACACCTACACAACCTCTACACAACATCTACACAACATCTACACAACATCCACACAACATCCACACAACTTCTACACAACATCAACACAACATCTACACAACATCCACACAACATTTACACAACATCTACACAACATCCACACAACATCTACACAACATCTACACAACTTCTACACAACTTCTACACAACTTCTACACAACATCAATGACTCTAGATTTTCAGCACAGGGGGACTTTAAATTTACATGATTTAAATGATTATTAGATTGCAAAACTTGTGGAAACACAGTGAAAACACTGAAACGTTGCGCTCCTGTCGAGCTGTGTTTGGTGGTGTGTGTGTGTGTGTTACGTTACTAATATGTCATCGAGCCAGAGCTTCAGGAGTGAACGATGATGTTCGAAGGTAATGAAGGAAGGAGCCAGATCAGTCTCATTAATAATTCATGCAAAAAACATGATTCACACATAAGTAGCCAATTTCATATGCATGAAACCACATTCACGTGGACACAAATTTGTTTTACGTGCAAAAAAAAAAAAAAAAATTCACAAAAAGCAATTCACATGCGCAAAATAAAATTCTATTTTCATAAAATTCACAAATGCAAAACACAGTTCGTAGATATACAACTGTGCACAAAAACTTTCCGATCAGCTGCACATACCTCTGCTCAGCCAAACTTACTGTGGTTGAAAGCTGATGACGCAACATGAAGGTAGGCACGCCCTCACTTGATGATGATTGGTGGATTGATAAGCTTAAATCTGATTGGCTAAAGAGTACGACTGATTTGTGTAGGAGGAGAGCGCTGCAAGGAAAGTCTCAAAAACACACACACACACACACACAAATCCAAGGCGATCCACACGTGAATGACGATTGGCACAAACATTCGAAGGTTTTTGTGCATCTACAAATTGTGTGAAATGTATTTTATGAATATATCATTTTATTTGACGCACGTGAATTGTTTTTTTGTGTACGTTAATGTGGTTTCATGCATGTGAAATTGGCTACGCCTGTGTGAATCCTGTTTTTTGCATAAGTGATTAATGAGACTGATCTGTCTCCAGAGGCTGTGATGCTTTACTGAGGATGACGAGGATGTCTGTGCTGTGTGTCAGTCTGAGCGAGTAATGAGATTCTGAGGTGGTGTGTGTTTCTTGCTGACTCGTTCTGTGCCTCAGCGTTTTTATTCTGCCCGCCTCAAAGCATCAGGTCAACCTGAACTAATCTCACTTCTGCTCTAAACTTCTAAAGAACAGCTCGTCACAACTTGGGGGATGTGCAGATATACATGTTTGAGTTAGCTCAAACAAGCTGGTTTTTCTAAATTACTAGTTGATGAAACAGCATGACAAAATATCTTGAAACTATAAAAAATGTAGAATAATTGTATTTATTATTTCATTTTTTTTGGTCTAATTTAGAAAAATGACTACTTGATAGAGTTGAACATTTCATAGATCAAACTAGAAAATTTTGAATAATTTTATTTATTATTTATTATAACTTATTGTAAAAAATACAAAAATCGTAAAATATACAAAATATCTTAACTAGAAAAATGTAGAATATTTTTGTATTTGTATTTATTTACATTTGAAATTTAGTCTAATTTAGAAAAATAACTAGTAGATAAAACAGCAAGAAAAAAATATAGCACAGACTACAAAATTTAGAATAATTAATATGTTATTATTTATTTATTATTTAATTTTTTATTTAGTCAAATAAAAAAAGACAAATTGATAAAACAGCGAGATTCAGGATGTAAAATATCTTAAACTTTATAGCAAAATTATTTAGCAATATTATTTCGTTTTTAATTTAGTCAACTTTAGAAAAAATGACTAGTTGATCAAATACAGGGATACAGGAGGAAAACTCTTTATAGCAAAAAACTCAATTTTTTTTAGATTAATATATTTAATTATTTATTATTATAATTTACTTTTAAAAATTACTTAAACTTTTTATAGCAAAAAAAATAAAAATATATATATATATATATATATTTTAATAATTTAATTTATTTATTTCAATTACTCGTTGATAAAACTGAGATGCAGAATGAAAAAATTTCTTTTATAGCAATAAAAACCCCTACAAAATATAGAATAATGTAATGACTAGTTGATAAAACGGCGAGATTCATATATATCTTAAGCTTTTTAAAGTATTTCCCGCACAGGATTGTGGGATACCAACAGAAGACAGGGATTGTAAGGATAATTCCTCATGTTCTCGTTCGCAGCACTTCTTTACTCTCCTGTGTTTCTCCTCCTCCATCTGCGATTCCTTTTCTCTGCGTCCAGAAACGTTCTAAGCTTCATGTTGTCGGCTCCTTCAAAGGCTCCTTTAATCTCCCTCTGAAGAGCCGAGCCCGTCGAACTCAATTATTAATCTGAAATGTATCATTTCAGGTCCAAACGGCACCGTTGATGAATAATAAACTGGAGGCGTTGCATAAACACTGTTGATTAGCGCAGTGAGCCTTTACTGTTCTGAGGAAACCAATCAACCGATTCCAGAAACACTCGCAGGAACTTCATGATGATGATAAACGCCTCATATTGACTTACAGCAGTTCTGCCAAAAAAAGAAAGTCTTTTGTTGTTCATGCAACTCCTGCATTCAGAATCAGTCCTCATGGTTTAAGGCTCTGTAATGACACTGATGTCTAAACGCGGTGTCGTTGGATTAGTCTCGTGACTCGCTCGGTTTGCGATACGCTTGAATCGTCACTGAAGTCTCCATGTGTCACTTTTTCATATCGAATCAAATCAAATTTTAGTTATATAGCACATTTAAAATCACACTTGGTTGGCCTAAAGTGCTGTACAGGAAAGAAAGCAAAAAACAAAACAAAAAAAAGAAACATAAAAGTTAAAAGCTTGTTCATATATTGAATGGGTTTATTCTGATGGTCCGCTTTAGCCGTTCTACTAACTGTGAGTAACTGCATGTCAACTAACTCTCATTAGAGTATTAGTCAACGGTTAGTAGAGTAAATAACTAATACTGTAATGACTGATAGTTACTAACAGTAGAACGGCTAAAGTGGACTATATGTGTTTATATGTGAGTGTGTGTGTTTGTGAGTGTGTGTGTTTTTGTCTAAGAGTGTGTGTGTTTGTGAGTGTGTGTGTGTATGCTGTGTTGTATTCTGTGTGTGTGTGTGTGTGTGTGTGTGTGTGTCTGAGTGTCTGAGTGTGTGTGTGTGTGTGTGTGTATGCTGTGTTGTATTTTGTTTGTGTGAGAGATCTCTAACCCATGCTGATGTTTTATCTCCAGATGAGTTGGTGAACCGTTATCATGTTCAGTGGAAGCATGAATACTGCAACCACAACCAGAGCCGAGCGCCGGAGAAATCAGTCACTCAGGTGTGTGTGTGTGTGTGTGTGTGTGTGTGTGTGTGTGACCTCCATCTTTCCTGCACCACACACTCAAACTCCATTGTGTTCATGTGTATTTCTGACCCACAACAGCATCAGCCAAGAGTTTTCTGAACAAGCCTCTTGCCCTTCATAAACGCAGCCTCTTACGGGACCAAAGACTCATTTCTCTTCATTACTGGAAGCAAATTAGCGCGTGTTGTTTCAGATGATGTGGTCAAAATGTGGTCCAGTGCCTAATAAAACACATGTATTAAAATGACATTTCCAGGAAGTAGGATTGAATTCATCAAACCCCCCCCCCCCGGCCCCACCGGAGCCGTAACCTGCGTCCCGAAGCCTGTTTCAGCTCCACTCCTACAGATCACGCAATCTTGACTGAAATCTGGCCTTCAACAGATTGAAAAACTACATTTAGACCTTTTACAAAGAAAATGTAACTGTTGTTTGCCCATGCAAATGTGGCTCGAGTGTTATGCTTGCTAGGAGAAGATGTGTCACTACAATGCTGGAGTGTTCTGTGTGGTTGCCAGGATGTTGCTATGGGATTGCTAAGGTGTTGCTATGCAGTTAGGTTCTAGAGTCTTCTGGGTTGTCACCAGGACTGGCCTATGGAGTTGCTGAGGTGTTCTTGTTGGTTGCTATGGTGTTGCTATGCAGTTAGGTTCTAAGGTCCTCTGGGTGGTCACCAGGACTGGCCTATGGGGTTGCTGAGGTGTTCTAGTTGGCTGCTAGGGTGTTGCTATGCAGTTTTTAAGGTGTTCTGGGTGGTTCCCAAGACGTTGCTGTGGGGTTGCAATGCAGTTAGGTTCTAAGGTCTTCTTGGTGGTCACCAGGACTGTCCTATGGGGTTGCTGAGGTGTTCTAGTTGGCTGCTAGGGTGTTGCTATGCAGTTTTTAAGGTGTTCTGGGTGGTTCCCAAGACGTTGCTGTGGGGTTGTTATGCAGTTAGGTTCTAAGGTCTTCTTGGTGGTCACCAGGACTGTCCTATGGGGTTGCTGAGGTGTTTTAGTTGGCTGCTAGGGTGTTGCTATGCTTTTTCGAAGGGGTTCTGGGTGGTTCCCAGGACATTACTATTGGGTTGCTAAGGCGTTGCTATGCAGTTAGGTTCAAAAGTCTTCTGGGCGGTCACCAGGACTGTTCTATGGGGTTGCTAAGGTGTTCTAGTTGGTTGCTAGGGTGTTGCTATGCAGTTTCTAAGATGTTCGGGGTGATTATCTAAGTGTGTTTTGTGGCTCCAACTGTAGAGCGTGGCATTAGCAATGCCTGGGTCATGGGCTTGACCCCAGGGAGGGAATGCATAATGTAAGGCACTTTGGACAAAAGAATCTGCCAAATGCATGTAATGTATTTAATTTGTAGGCATTAGTATGGCCTGTTTTTTTTTTTTGAGTGGTTGCTAAATGCCCAAGTCACTGCAACAATTCAATTCAATTCACATTTATTTCCCAATACACATCATTTCAAAGCAGCTTTACAGAAAATGCATGAGTCCACATTACAGTTTACAGTGATCTGTTATCAGAGGAAACTCTCTAAGTTATGCATTTCAGAAATGTACATATACAAAATCACAGTTAGCGAAAAATGTATTAATTTAAACAATGTAATAATTTAATGCAGAAACAATGAGCTCATTGAAGTAATGAATACTTGTTTGTTAATAAATGATTATGACATTTAGAAAAATGTAGCATTGATGCATGTTGATTCCAACAACACCGTAGCATCATTATTTTACATAATTAATGATTGTACATCATAGTTTTCTTCAGACTCAAGTCACCAGGTCAGTGGAGGATTGTCTCTCTTTAATAAATGTGCTTCTCTTTTGCAGGAGAACTACATTAATCTTCCCAACCTGCTGTTCTCCTGCATGTACACGGTCACCGTCCACACACTCACTGGTAAACAGCGCTCCTCCGACGAGAGCGTGGGCTTCCTCACACCGTCCTGTGAGATCATCAGGAGCAAGAGTCCGAAGCCCATCGCCTGTCCTGAGGAGCACGACTCCTTCTACAGGACCGGTGCGCATTCTAGTGTTTGTCATACAGTTCATGTGTTCAGCCTGAGATATGACATGAGTGATTCCAGTGGGATGAAAATCCAGGTTTATTCGGGAGCAACAGTTTGCAGACGTTGTGCTTTTTTTTTTAAAACTTCATTTTGGTCAATAGTATGCCTTGTTCTGGTGCATCTTTAGATTACTTTTAATCATTTCAGGTTTTTTTTTTATAATTTAATATAATTTAATCATTAAATACACTTTTTTAATATAGATTAATATATTCTTGAAGTTTTTATTAATATTTAAAATTATATATATTTTTACTTTTTTCTTTAATTTTTAATTAAACTTTTATATATTTTTTTACTTGGTTAGTACTAAGTAGTGCTTTTTTAGTGTTATTGATATACTGTTCAAGGTTTTATTAATATTTGAATACATTTATTTTAGTTAAAGTTTATTATGTTAAATAATTTTAGTCATCATTTTAGTAAGTTTAGTAAAAGTATTTTTTTTTTAATATATTTTATTCCATTTAACATGTATTTTGAATTATTTAATTTTAATTTGATCATTGATATACTTTTATAGTTTTTATTAATATGTTTGAATTCATTTTTGTTTTGGTATTTATTTATTTTTATTTTTTTATTTTAGTTGAAGTTAATATTTTTCAGTAATTTTAGTAACAAAAATTGTAGCTTTTTTAATATTTTATTTTGGTTAACTTTAATTTTGTATTTTTTTTTTAACTTGATTAGTAATAAGTAGTGTTATTTTAGTTTTATTGACATACTGTTCAAACCTTTATTAATATTTTTATTTTTATATTTTCAGTTTTTTATTTTATTTGAAGTTTATAATTTTAATGATTTTAGTAAAAGATTTGTTTTTTAATATTTTAAACCATTTAACATTATGTATTTATTTTATAATTGATATGGTACTATAGTTTGTATTCATTTTCTTTTCTGTTTTCATTTTTCTTTTAGTTTAAGTTTGTCATGTCATTTTTTATGTTTTTTTTTCTCTGAATGTCTAATAATTTGTAACTATTCATTCATTTCTATTTCAGTTTTAGTTTTAGTTATTTTAGTACTTCAACTTGCACTAAACAAAAAAGAGAAATGTTTTAGTTTTAGTTTTAGTTAACGACAATAACCCCGACACAAGAGCCTAAAACATAACTCTTAATAACTTTCATTCAGTGACTAGTTTTTACTTTATTCATAATTTTGCATCCTCTGCAGTTTTCATTTCTTCAGTTCGGAGTGTGTGTGTTGTGCAGTTTTCATGTGTTCAGTGTGGTGTGTGTGTGTGTGTGTGTGTGTTGTGCAGTTTTCATGTGTTCAGTGTGGTGTGTGTGTGTGTGTGTGTGTGTGTGTGTGTGTTGTGATCTCCTCAGCTTCTTCTGTCCTCATGATATATGTGATGTTTTCCTGAAACCCTGCAGTGCCGTCGAAGGTTTTGGCGAAGCCTGAGAATCTGACAGCGACCTTCACTTTCCACGATGGGAACGTGACGGGTCACTTCCGCTGGAGGAGGTCGCGACCCAAGTCTCATCAGCCAATCACAGGCTTCCAGGTCACATGGGCTGCGTTTTCCACGGAGAGCCTCGTCTCCCGGTCTCAGATCCTGCCACCTGTAAGTCCTCTCCACACACACACCGCTCTCCCGTGAAAGCTCACACACACACACACCACTCTCCCGTGAAAGCTCACACACACACACACCGCTCTCCCGTGAAAGCTCACACACACACACACACACACACACACACATAAATGACATGTTCTTGGCCGATGATTTCATTCAAGAGTGTTTCTCATGGAAAATTGGATACATGTTGGAGTCCAAGAGTGTGAAATATGATACACACAGCGCTGGCAGATCTGCTGATGAGTCGAGGCTGCTGTTTAATAACCTCTTAATAACCACATCTCATATCATATCTGGAGGATTAATATACTGAATGTTCACAGTCATATTTGTATAATAAAGTAAAACTAAGGCAAGTATTATTTAATAATAATATAATTTAATAAGTGTATTTAATATTCAAACTTGATATTTTTAAAAAGCTGCACACACATATATATATACATGGATTTCATAAATATGATTTGAACTACATCACCCAGGCCTTAAGGGAAGGTTTATCCTGGAGATGTATTAGAGTTATTAATGTTCATATGGTAAGTATTAGTGTTTTGAGCTCTGACATCATCACCAGATCTTCCTCAACAGACAGTGCTCATATAACACACTCTCACACACTCACGTTATGTTATTAATATTCATGTCCTTCTGCCGAAGCTTTAATTGACTCAGTCGGGCTGAAATGCATCAAACTGATCCCGTCCGGTTTTATTCCCAGAATATTGAGGCCGGTTTGAAGCACGACATCATTATCAGATTGGATTGATTTATGAATGATGTTTATTGTTCACGACGAGTAAATCTGAAGAGCTTCCAGTGAGCTCATAATAACCGGACGACGCCTCGAGTCAGAATCTGGTGTTGGAGGAACTCTACAGGAGCTTCATTCGTGTGCAGTCGTTCCCGAACACCGCTGTAACTCGATTCTTCACTATCATAAAGCAGACGTTTGAGAGGATCGAGAGAGACCAAACCCGTCGCATCTGCTCGTGATCAGGGCTAACGTCTTCTGATTGGCTGACACACTCCTGTCAATCAAACCATCAGTGGGCGTGACTTCATCCAAGACACACCCACATCAAACCGAACACCGCTGTAACTCGTTTCTTCACTATCATAAAGCAGACGTTTGAGAGGATCGAGAGAGACCAAACCCGTCGCATCTGCTCGTGATCAGGGCTAACGTCTTCTGATTGGCTGACACACTCCTGTCAATCAAACCATCAGTGGGCGTGACTTCATCCAAGACACACCCACAACAAACCGAACGATGATGTAACTCGTTTCTGAACTATCACAGTACGATACATCGTTGAAGAAATCCACTAGCGAGTCACGACTGTTTCCCGAAACCGTATTTTTGCAAATTGGTCGTTCAACCACGTTAGTTAATGATGTCACACACGTATGGATTCTGATTAGCTGTTAATGTTTTTTGTTTTTTTATCATTCATCAGCTGGAAAAAAATTATTCTGATTCTGTTGATATTATTTCTGAGTCATTACTGTAAGCTGTGATGTGGACTCTGATATCTAATAGTTTATTATTAAAACCTTACGGTTATCAATATTGATTTACATTTACATTTAGCTGACGCTTTTATCCAAAGCGACTTACAATTGCTATATATGTCAGAGGTCGCACGCCTCTGGAGCAACTAGGGGTTAAGTGTCTTGCTCAGGGACACATTGGTGTCTCACAGTGGATTCGAACCCGGGTCTCTCACACCAAAGGCATGTGTCTTATCCATTGCGCCACTACCACCATATTGATGTGAACATGAATGGGCCTTTATTGTCAATTATGGATGCAGTGTATACATGTATATCGGCTAGCATATCGGGAACGGCTATTAATTATTTTTATAGTAAAAAATATTTTTTATTGGGCTGATAATGACAACATTAAAAAATGTCATTATCATTATCAGCCCAATAAAAAAAAAAAATTATTATAAAAATAATAAATATAGCCGCTATAGACGCGCTCACACACAGTAAATCAGATATTGGCCCGATGTACGATATTAGTACGATACATCATTGAAGAAATCCACTAGCGAGTCACGACTGTTTCCGGAAATCGCAAATTGGTCGTTCAACCATGTTAGTTAATGATGTCACACGCACGTATGGAGTAATATCTACTTTTAATGACTCGGTTTGAGATGGAATTAACGCTAGATGTTTTGCTATACATTACAGATATGACATCTGAGGAATATTTCTCATTGTTCTCAGTTATTTTGCTTTATTTCCAGATTCACTCATAGACTCGTTCTTACACTAGAGCTCGTTCACACATGCGCACTCTTCAGAAACTACACTTTACATCTCTCGACAAACTAAAAGACATAAATGACATTTGTATGTATTGTAAATAAAATATATAGATTGCACTGAATGTCAGCTTGATTATTTTGCAGTCCACGTCATGAAAACTAGAAACTCTTCTTCTAACCACAGGCTGAGATCTGTCATTTGTATTTAATATATATTATTAAATGCGTTGTAAGTTGTATTTTGGACATATCTGTAATTTGAGTTTTAAAAAAATCCTAAAGATATTGTTTGATAAGTGATTGTAGTGCTTGAAAACCAAAAAAAGTAGTGCTTGAAAAGTCCTTGAAAGTTTTTTTATTTGAAAGTCCTTGAAATGTATTTGTACAGTATCTTTACGAACCCTGTTTATAAATAAAGTTTGATTGATTCTTTCATGACTGTATTGTGATATAAACGAAGGATCTGATGTGTTTCAGAGTCAGAACCTCCTGGTGGTGTCGAACCTGCGCCCCGGCACGTTCTACAGGGTGGATGTGCATGTGATCACCTCGACTGGAGAAGGACCCGCGACCAAGAGAGTGTTTCTGACGCCCCGCCGGCCACCGGCTCCGCAGAGTAAGAAAACACACGTCTGGAGTTTAAACAGGACCTGTCATGCATTTCCTCCTTGTAATGTTGCAGTTTGAGCTTTAAAAAGGGAGTTAAAACGCCTCCATTGTAATCTTGAGTTTCTTCCAGGAACGAACACGCCTCAATATTCCTCATTTGTGACCCTGGATCACGCCACCAGTCTCGAGTCGCACGGGTATATCTGTGGCAATATCCAACAATACATTGTATGGGTCAAAATTATAGATTTTTCTTGTATGCCAAAAATCATGAGGATATTCAGTAAAGATCATGTTCAATGAAGATATTTTGTAAATTTCCTACCGTAAATATATAAAACATGTATTTGTGTGAGTGAATGCAGCACAATCGCCAACATAAATGAACAACTTTATAGGAGATTTTCTCAATGTTTCGATTTTTTTGCATCCTCAGATTCCAGATTTACAATAGTTGTATCTCGGCCAAATATTGTCCTATCATAACAAACCACACATCAATGGAAAACGTATTTATTCAGCTTTCAGATGATGTATAACTCTCATGTGACTGGTTTTGTGGTCCAGGGACACATTTAACCCTTCCGCACGTACGATCACACCGGTGTGACGGGAGCGCTCAGTGCATCACGTGATCTAAATTCAAACGTGCTTTTGCGCGTCGTCTGGCGCTCAGTGCTCGTCATATATCACCACTATTCAGTGTTTTCAACCACACAAGGTTTATTTCAGGTTTCAGACATTTAAATGAACATAAGAAAAACAATACATTTAGAGTTTGTAAAATACACACTGATATCTATGGAAGCGGCAATAATAATCCTTTCCATTATAATTAGACGACACGTTTTATTCATATCAGATACACATTGTGTAAGTAGCTTTAAAGTTTACTCTATTCTTCCCCCAGTTCACCGGCCAGTTCTATGTATTTCAGGAGAAGAGGATGAACTGGCGTGTTGTAAATCCAACAGATCCGATTCTCTGAAACAAACTAGCATGGCGGCGCCGTCGCGCATATAGCCCAACTAACGCCATCGTTATAAAGGTGTTTAAACAACAAAACACGTCCACTTGTACATATTTGACAATCGGAATATCAGATCATTCATGCCATAGCTAACACATTTATGAATATTTTATTTTAAAAAAGGAAATAAAAGCAGATCATCATTCATTCAGCGCTGTTGTGGTTGCGGTGTGTCACGTGACAAGCAATGACGCGTCACCATGGAAACAATAAAGTGATACGTTCTGAATAACGGTCGCCTTGAAAAACTCACGTCAGCAAGAATATTTTAAACTTACGTGTGAAAAGGTTAAATAATGAATACGCAGAATAAAGGGGCGGGGCCTGGTTGAGTTAGTTAGTAGTGTGTTAAACTGGCGGTAATGGTAAGGGGCGGGGCATTTCCCAAACACACTCGAAGCGCTCAACCAATCACAACACACTGATCCAGCCGACCAATCAGAGCAGAGCAGGCTCTCAGAAAGGCGGGGTTTAATGATACTGAATCTTTGAACGAACCGTTTTCAGACTCTTGGAGAAATGAGGTGATGTGCAATGGATATTATGATAAAATTGAAGTATTTTTTACCTTGGATGCATGTAAATCTTTTGTAGGAGACTTAAAAATAGCACAAATGGGGTACTTTAAGTGAGTTCAATTCTTTTTTCATATATGAATCCTTTGCATTCATGATATTTAGGATGCAGAGATGTTTTCACATGTAACCAAGATGTGTGTTTGCTCCTCACAGAAGCACAACTTCATCAGCATCATCATCAGAAGTCTTCAGTGGAGAAACACTGAACCGGTCAGAACACGAAACACAACGTGCAGCTAATCGCAGTTTCCTTCAGACGCCCCGAACGCTAGCCTTCATTCTCTCTCTCAAGATCCACGCTTTTCAGTGCAACAACACTGATGAAGAAATCACCCCAAACTCTCGTGCTGTAGAACACCGTTTCATGTGTGCGTTCACACTCAAGTTAACAGCGATGTTGTGTTCCTAGGGATTTGTCCAGACTCTATGAAATCGAGTTAAATTGAAATGGAAGAATGGGCTGTGGAGAAACGTTTGTGTGTAATCAAAGAAAGTTCATGATTATCTGAGATCAGATCAGATGATGCATGTCAGTATTTCCCAAACTCATATCTTTATTCAGCTCTTTTCCACTTCCAAGCATCACAGATCGTTTGCGTGATTAAATAATGACTGGATTTTTGGTTGAACTGTTCCTTTAATAGGGTGTGAAATCCATCTTTGATGCCTTTTATTATTACGTTAGAAATTTTCCATTACAGATTAACAGAGAGTGTTTTGTTTATTAATGAAATTATTACTTATGCGTGTTTTTTTGATGGAATGATGTAAACTATATATGTTCTCGGCTGTAGAGATATTTGTTGCAGCAGTCAGTGAATGTTGATGTTGATATTTATTTATGTGTGTATTGCAACACTTAATTTGTATGTGTGTGTATGTGTGTATTTTCCCCCCCATGTATTAGCAAGTCAGTGTTTTATAAAATACAACTTCTTGTAAAGACATAATGTAAGGAATTGTACATATAGTCATATGTTCCATTATTTCCATAGAACCTGTACATACTTTTAAGTAATAAAATAGTTCCTCTACTCCTTCAGCTCATCTGTAGTCCTGTGTAACACATTTCGTGAGCTTAGAATTATAAGGTTCTATCTCCGTTTAGGGTAGTTCCGAGATATTGAGCATCAAAGTTTTAAAATCCCAGCTGGCAATGGAGAGATGGAACCTTTTTATTTGATTAATAACTACTAACAAAATATTTTTTTACAAAAATAACACCACACAGGCATTAATAAACACCTAATGGATCAGATTTTGTCAAAAACTCAATTTGACCAAAAGTGGAGATAGAACCTTATAATTCTAAGCTCACGATTTGCTGTCAGTGACTTAACATTACCTCAGATCTGTGGGAAAAAAAGAAAGAAATGCATCACTGACTGAAATAAATACATATCAAACAGAAATACGTACTGCTTGACTTCCTTTAACTAATAATTCAACCATAAATGTGTACAATTAAAATAAGTAATCTTAAAATAAAAACAAAAGAACAAAAAAATAATTATTTAATTGTTTTTGCATGTCATGTGACCGTTAATGGACATGATGTCAGGGGCACTTTTATTTTTTATTATTTTACGTCAGGGTTTAAGAATCGCTGTTTTAACTATTGAAGTTTGAACCATTTATTATTTTTTAATATGGTGTCACAATAATATGTTTTCACGAATTGCAAGACGCAATCGTTTTATTTTATTTATTACTCGCTCTAGACTACTCGCGGGGTGTTTTTCTTGTTTTTCGCGTCACTCGCGAATAAAAACATCCCGCGAAAAGGAGTGTGTCGTCATCATCAACATCAACACAATTTCTTTCTGCCATAGTTTTTCCGTCATGTCTGGAATAAATGATATTGCTGCTCTGTACTTGTTGTGAAAGTCCCAAATATGGAGGAAAGCCAAACGCCGACGTGTCTGGGTTCACAATAATTAGCTCCTCCATTTTCGACAACAGTCTAGTAACCGGACGTATCAATGAGCTCTTCGTTGATTGGCTTGCGCAACTAAGCGTCATGCGAATTTTCCTCTCGAGTTGAAATTTTTCAACTTGCGCGGAAGACGCGGTTGATGCGATTATCGAGCATTCGCGGCAAACGCGTCGCCCAATTCGCGTCATTCGCGTCTTTGCATTGTCTTTGTATGTAATCAACTCGCGAAAATAATTAAATTCGCGTTTGGTGTGAACACGCCATTAGTCGTAATTACGGTGATCTGACGTGAACGCGTAGCGTAATGTGTTCATCGCTGGGGATTTTAAGGTAAGGTTGGCGATTTTTCATTTTTGTTATTCTGGTTGAAACTCTCTTCACATCCTGATAGCAATCAATAATAGAAGTGATTTAAATATTAAAACATGAATCTTCTATGGAAGTCTCAGGACCAAAATATTTTCAATAGTATCGGTCCAAAATGCAAAGATATGATGTCCTACAACATGGCTGGCTGTCTGTCAACATGTGTATTTCCATGCACACATCATCAGCGCGTTTGATAAGTTTATGCAGAGTTGTAGACAGAGTCACTGAACACAGCAAACAAACAAAGAGTTTATAGGCTATGTTTACTCCATAACCGTAAATACAAGATGCAACCCGTGACTTTATGTTCACGTCCTCACATTGGATTTATGCGTTTCTCTGTCCAGATGAACACAGATGAATCTGCAGAAGTCAGGCGGGACAACTAGAGCTCTGTAAGTTGTTTACCTTGGTAAAGTTATGTGCTTTGAGACATGAGGTCATTTAATCAATCTGCCTACTTGCAGTACGCCCTTAAAATATTGACTCTATTTGTGAAGAAAAAGGAGTAGGCAAGCTTTGGGACAAAGTACTTCATCTTTAATGGTCCGCATGACCTTTAAACAGCACTGTCAATCATCTTCTCACTGTTATAATCCTGTGACCTTCTGTCCCTGCTCTCCTCCATCACTGATGTTCTTCTTTCACTGTGTTTATGTGCAGGTCTATATGTCACAATCATTAGTTCCTGACGGTCCATCATCAGATTTCAAGTCTCCTTCATTTATACAGCGCTTGAACAAGACTGTTTCAAAGCAGCTTTACAGTGATAACAGGAGATTACAGTAACAGAGATTGTTTAGGCTTTACAGCAGATCTAGGATAAAGTTACTGTCCAGATAAAGTTAGTTTTGATTGATTCACTTCCGTTGTAAAGATCATTAGTTATTAACGTAGCGGCCGCTAACACAACACCGTTCTCACAGAAAACCCTTAATGCGCTCCGGCTCATGTGCACAACAACAGTGTTTAGTGGTTTGAGAACACAAACCTTGAAATAGGTTCTAAGGTGCAAACGTTAAAACGTTATCATCTCCGCGTAAACTTAAAAAACGCAAACCTGTGAGAACGCTGACGGCGTGCACATGCGTATTACGTGTTTAGTCTATATGTATGCGCGTTTCAGTATGTGCGCAGGCGTGTGTAGTCTTTCTTTACAAGTTGACCTCAACAAATTACTCGTCTGGCCTTAAAAATTCATCAAAAAGTCCAGCTCTGGTTTCTTTCTTTCAGGGTCAAAACCACAACCTTTTTATTCAGCCCTGCTTTCAATCAAATGCTTTTCTGATGCCCTTCAAACCTTCTTACAACAACAAAGGACAGTGGCGATCAACAGTCATGAACCTCTGAAAAGATGCAGAGAGAGAAAATCTAATAATAATTCTTTCCGTTGCGTATGATCAATGATTTCCATGCAGACGTGTTCAGATGCTCAGGGTTTTCCTCATTCCTCACTGCATGATGTGAGTGTTTCGGATTCCTCCTGTTTTGATCCTGACAGCATCTCACGTGTCTCGTCTTCTCCTCTGAAGCCGTTCTGGAGATTAACACAGTCTCTCATGAGACCTTCACGGCACGCATGTGATTCACATTCTTTTCTGCGCTGCTCAAAGGCCCCCTGAAATCTAAATGTATTTACTTATTTCTGTTAATTTAAATGTTTAGTGTTTTGAATTTTTTGTTTCATCATCAATCCAATTTTTCTGCATCCCACAATGTCCCATTTTAAACCATCTTTAAACCAACCAATTTGAAACATTTTAATTTCTATATTGGCACCTCTTCGAAATGGATCAGTAAATGAACGAACCGCATGTCGATGTTCCCACACTCTTAGAAATAAAGGTTCTTTATTGGCATCGATGGTTCCATGCAGAACCTTTATCTTTAGATTATTAATGTTCTTCACACACACACAAGAACGGTTCTTTTACTGAAAGGTTCTTCCAGGAACCAGCAATGGTTCTTCTATGGCATCACTTTGAAATCCCAGTTTATTTCCAGGAGTGTATTGGCGAATCCTTCTCTTTCCCGTCGTGTCCCTCATTATATCCCAGACTGGCAGGAGAGCTCGTGACCGAGTGCTCAGGGCTCTGGGTGTTTCTGCTTAAACTCTGAGAACATGAAAGACTGTTTCGTCTACATGTAATGAAGAACAGAGAACATGTGCCACGCAACAAACCATGCGTAGGTAGACAACACCACGATCAGGGGAAGATTACCCTGGTGAACAGGGTAAAAAAGGAACTAATACTGCAGAAATCAACTTACACAGCTGGTTGATTACATTAAGAATTGCAAACACAAATTTGTAATTTTTTGTATTACAAGTTTTCTGAAAAAAATTTTAGACTGAAAAAACAATGTTTTTAATTTTTAAAAATTGCTACTTTATCGGAATTATACGAAACTCTGTGACTTTTGTGGCAGTCGCTATGTGACCACAAAACAATATTGTGGACTGGATTCGAAAAAAGCAAAATGGTCGTTAACAAATTGTTGTTTTTTAGGTCAGAAACAAGAGCCATAGGAAATGAATGGGAAATATGAAGAATATGAAAAAAGAGGGCAATTTTTTGGGGAATACAATCTAGAATAAAGCGCACAGAAGTGAAGGGGCGACACGTAAATATCAAAAGTGCAAAATATATACATTTAAACCTTGATAAAACAGAGTCTTTGAGAAGGTCTAAATATACATCCAAATCCACAACCTAATAAAAGTAAATTATGATTTCTAAAAACAACTACAGAATTTAGTGCCAATACAGATGTTTTGTTATTTTAGACTAGGATTTTAAAGGCATTGTCTCTATTTTAACATGAAATACAGTTTAAATCGAAAAATAATATTTTTCAACGGGGAAAAGATTGTTCATAATTATGAATAAATATGAATTAGTAACATAAGATTTTCTCAAAATACATGATTAAAAATAAAAATGACTAAAATGACTGATATTACTGAAAATTAAAAAAGTGTTTGGTCACTTTTGACCACGAACACTGAACAACACAAATGTGTCTCCCAAAATGAGCAATTCCAGAGGGTTAATAACTATGCAAATGAGGAATAATATAATTCAATGTGCACTAATTTGTATACATTTCCAGAAGCGAAATCTTTAATGTTGGATACAGCCAGGTTCAGAATTCTTCAAACTCACTGCTTTTATAGGTGTGGACTGACATTTAAATCTACATGTATGCAAATAGATTAAGTGCTATAAAATAAACACTTAAAACATGTATTTTGGATGTTTTATTAACAGCCCAGAATCTCAAAATTGAGCAGTGTGAGAAAAAACTATGTTTTTGCCTTAAAACAAACTTCTTCCACTTGTCATTTATTCCACTTTTGCGGTTGCTGTTTATTCAATGTGTTGTGCATTCATCTCAAACTGGTGTGGGTGTGCAGGTGTTTGAGTATAAAGCACACACACACACATTTCTCTCACTGCTGTGTGTTTAAGGCCGGCCAGAAAGGCGTTATTCTCTGAAGTATCGTTTGAGAAGTATGAAATATATACATGATGAAACACTCCTAATGACTTTAGCAGCATCACTCATAATGTCATCGCCGCAGCTGTAGTGCAGATATTCATATTCATCACCAGCCGTAATTATTTACTCGATGAAAAATACCTTCCTGGCAACACGAAACCCGGAGACAGACTCCACTGAGCTGTGAGTCAAAGCGTGAAGGGGTTTGTGAAACAAATCAGACTCGCTGACAGTAAGAGTCGCTCGGAGATTAACCAGGAGAAGCGACACACACTTCAGCTGAAGTCATCTGTTATCTGACGTGTGTTTTCTCATGACCTGTCAGATATCCGGCTTCACTGTCCAGAAGAATAGATTTTTTTCGGATTATTAATAGTAATAAATATAGAAACTTATTTCTGCCACGCAATAGAAAACGTAAAAAATTGCGACTTTTTAATCTCACCATTCTGACTTTTTTCTCAAATTTTTCATAATTGCAAGAATAAACTCAGAATTGTGAGTTTTAAAAAGGCAAAGACAAAATGCGAAATTGCTCGCATTTGTGAGGAAAAAAACCCCTGAATTATGAGATATAAAAAATTGCAATTTAGTTTTTTGATATTATTATTTTGTGGCGGAAACAATAAATACAGAATTGCGAGTTGTAAAAAAAAATTTCCAAGAAAAAAGGCCAAAATTGCGAGATTTAAAACTTGCGATTTTGAAACATAAAGTCGCAAATTGCAAGAAAAAAAGTCAGAATTGTGAGATTTAAAAAAACCCCCAATTATTTTGTTTAATATTTTTTATTCCATGGCGGAAACAATAAAAACAGAATTGAAGTTGTAAACTCAGAATTTAAAGACTAAAGAAAAAATTGTGAGATTTATAATATCATTTTAAACATATAAACTCGCGATTGTGAGAAAAAACATGAATTGAGAATTGACAGATTAAAAAAAAGTTTTTTGCACAAAAAAACAAACAGAATTGCGAGTTTTAAACGAAAAATTTCAAGAAAAAAAGGCAAAATTGCGAAATTGAAAAAAAACGCAATTATTTCTTTTATAATTGCGTGGCGGAAACAATAAATACAGAAGTGAAGTTGTAAACTAAGAATTCCAAGAAATGTAAACTAAGAATTCCAAGAAAAAAAGGCAAAATTGTGAGTATTTAAAACTTGCTATTTTGAAACATAAACTCGCAATTGCGAGAAAAAAAAGTCAGAATTGTGAGATAGTAAAAAAATCGCAATTATTTTAAAATATTTTTTATTCCATGCGGAAACAATAAAACCAGAATTGAAGTTTTCCAAGACAAAAGGCAAAATTGCTCAATTTATTATATAATTTTGACATATAAACGTGAGAAAAAAGTCCGAAATATGAGATAAAAAGTCACAGTTTTTTTTTTTTTTTTTTTTTTTTTTTTATTCCTTGACGAAACAAGCTTCCATAACTCAATTTAATGTATTGAACATTGGTGTTTTTTAATCATATTGCTTTTGCCACTGTTTTAAAAAGCAATAAGCAGCTTGCGTCTGTAGGTTACAGTGATTTTACCGCGGTTAATCTCACAGCCTCCAGTGGCTCGTTGCTTTAATTAGCACCTTCTTTCTGTGTGTGTGTTTCTTTTACTCTGTCACACTGGAGATTCCTAGAAAGGCTGTCGAATGGTGACTCTGGGTCTTTGGGGTCATTTGTGGCAAATCAAAACAGCTTACATTTGATGCAGCCTTTTGAACCCTCCAGGGCAAAGGTCAGAGGTCAAGAAGGCCTCCACTGAAATCCCTGCTTGTGTTTGAAGAGCGTCTCCTGAGACGCCATTATCCGAATCTCTTCATCCGAGGAAAAACATCCTCTCGCATTTGAAATTACTGCAGATATGTAAACTGTTCACGCTTGTTAGAGGCCAGAAAAGTTCTCTCCAAAAAATTAAGTTTGATCATTTATCAACTCATGTTGTTCTTAAAAAGAAGCAGAATATCCCAGATTTTGCTGTGCATGCAATGAAAGTAAGTATCCATATGACTCTTTGTTTTATTTGTTATAATAACACAATGTAACATGACAGATTGAGAGATACTTTATGGCCAGCCTGTCAAAGAAAGAAATTATGAACACATGTATAACCAAATATTAAAAATGTATTATGTTGTCGTTATTGTTTGCTTTTTCCTCTTAGCTTTTTGTTTTTCTTTGCCTTTTTTGGCACATAATTTTGTCAGATAAATACCTTAACCAAGTTTAGTGTTTCGTTCTTCCCTCATATTTAAGATAAAAAAAAATCAAATGTTTTCCTCATATTGTGATGGTTTAATTGAACGTATAGGGTCAATAAAAACAAACATCCCCTCCGGACATCACTTTATGCCCCTACTATATAAAAAAAAAAAAAAAAAAAAAAAAAAACTTGACCACTAAAAATGACAAAAAACAAAATGACTTAACTACCATGAATGCAAACCGCAGCTGAAACACTCTCATACACTTCTCCTTTTGTTTCCCACAGAAGAAAGAAAGTTTTTGGAAACTGATGCAAAATATCAGTAATGAACTGTAAGTTGCTTTAATGTGGCTGGTTTTCCTCCATCATAAATGAGTGTCTCAGAGCATAAGACGAAACTCAGTAAACGCTGTCATGTTCTCTAGCGTTCGGATGCTGGTGTTCGGGAACTCAATCATGTGAGACGCTTCTGGAGGGAATTACACCAACAAAAAAAAAAAAAAAAACAGATCCTGGGTCAGCAACCCAGTGTTTGGGTAGTAGTGTTACCCAGATCCTGGGTCAGACGTAACAACCCAGTGTTTGAGTAGTTTTTGTGTTACCCAGATCCTGGGTCAGACGTAACAACCCAGTGTTTGGGTAGTTTCTGTGTTACCCAGATCCTGGGTCAGACGTAACAACCCAGTGTTAGTTTCTGTGTTACCCAGATCTTGGGTCAGACTTAGCAACCCAGTGTTTGGGTAGTTTCTGTGTAACCCAGATCCTGGGTCAGACGTAGCAACCAAGTGTTTGAGTAGTTTCTCTGTTACCCAGATCCTGGGTCAGACGTAACAACCCAGTGTTTGGGTAGTTTCTGTGTAACCCAGATCCTGGGTCAGACGTAGCAACCCAGTGTTTGGGTAGTTTCTGTGTTACCCAGATCCTGGGTCAGACATAGAAACCCAGTGTTTGGGTAGTTTTTGTGTAACCCAGATCCTGGGTCAGACGTAACAACCCAGTGTTTGGGTAGTTTTTGTGTAACCCAGATCCTGGGTCAGATGTAACAACCCAGTGTTTGAGTAGTTTCTGTGTTACCCAGATCCTGGGTCAGACGTAACAACCCAGTGTTTGAGTAGTTTCTGTGTTACCCAGATCTTGGGTCAGACTTAGCAACCCAGTGTTTGGGTAGTTTCTGTGTAACCCAGATCCTGGGTCAGACGTAACAACCCAGTGTTTGAGTAGAGTAGTTTCTCTGTTGCCCAGATCCTGGGTCAGACGTAACAACCCAGTGTTTGCGTAGTTTTTGTGTAGCCCAGATCCTGGGTCAGACGTAACAACCCAGTGTTTGGGTAGTTTTTGTGTTACCCCGATCCTGGGTCAGACGTAACAACCCAGTGTTTGAGTAGTTTCTGTGTTACCCAGATCCTGGGTCAGACGTAACAACCCAGTGTTTGAGTAGTTTTTGTGTTACACATCCTGGGTCAGACGTAACAACCCAATGTTTGGGTAGTGTTTGTGTAACCCAGATCCTGGGTCAGACGTAGCAACCCAGTGTTTGGGTAGTTTTTGTGTTACCCAGATCCTGGGTCAGACGTAACAACCCAGTGTTTGGGTAGTTTTTGTGTTACTCCGATCCTGGGTCAGACGTAGCAACCCAGTGTTTGGGTAGTTTTTGTGTAACCCAGATCCTGGGTCAGATGTAACAACCCAGTATTTGGGTAGTTTTTGTGTAACCCAGATCCAGGGTCAGACGTAGCAACCCAGTGTTTGAGTAGTTTTTGTGTTACCCAGATCCTGAGTCAGATGTAACAACCCAGTGTTTGGGTAGTTTTTGTGTAACCCAGATCCTGGGTCAGACGTAGGAACCCAGTGTTTGAGTAGTTTCTGTGTTACCCAGATCCTGGGTCAGACGTAGCATCCCAGTGTTTGAATAGTTTCTGTGTTACCCAGATCCTGGGTCAGACGTAACAACCCAGTGTTTGGGTAGTTTTTGTGTTACACAGATCGTGGGTTGGACGTAACAACCCAGTGTTTGGGTAGTTTTTGTGTAACCCAGATCCTGGGTCAGACGTAACAACCCAGTGTTAGGGTAGTTTTTGTGTAACCCAGATCCTGGGTCAGACGTAACAACCCAGTGTTTGGGTAGTTTTTGTGTTACCCAGATCCTGGGTCAGATGTAACAACTCAGTGTTTGGGTACTTTCTGTGTTACCTAGATCCTGGGTCAGACGTAACAACCCAGTGTTTGAGTAGTTTTTGTGTTACCCAGATCCTGGGTCAGACGTAACAACCCAGTGTTTGACTAGTTTCTGTGTTACCCAGATCCTGGGTCAGACGTAGCAACCCAGTGTTTGAGTAGTTTCTGTGTTACCCAGATCCTGGGTCAGACGTAACAACCCAGTGTTTGAGTAGTTTCTGTGTTACCCAGATCCTGGGTCAGATGTAACAACCCAGTGTTTGAGTAGTTTCTGTGTTACCCAGATCCTGGGTCAGACGTAACAACCCAGTGTTTGAGTAGTTTCTGTGTTACCCAGATCCTGGGTCAGACGTAACAACCCAGTGTTTGAGTAGTTTTTGTGTTACCCAGATCCTGGGTCAGACGTAACAACCCAGTGTTTGAGTAGTTTCTGTGTTACCCAGATCCTGGGTCAGACGTAACAACCCAGTGTTTGAGTAGTTTCTGTGTTACACAGATCCTGGGTCAGACGTAACAACCCAGTGTTTGAGTAGTTTTTGTGTTACCCCGATCCTGGGTCAGACGTAACAACCCAGTGTTTGAGTAGTTTCTGTGTTACCCAGATCCTGGGTCAGACGTAACAACCCAGTGTTTGAGTAGTTTCTGTGTTACCCAGATCCTGGGTCAGACGTAACAACCCAGTGTTTGAGTAGTTTCTGTGTTACACAGATCCTGGGTCAGACGTAACAACCCAGTGTTTGAGTAGTTTTTGTGTTACCCCGATCCTGGGTCAGACGTAACAACCCAGTGTTTGAGTAGTTTTTGTGTTACCCAGATCCTGGATCAGACGTAACAACCCAGTGTTTGGGTAGTTTTTACGGTGGAAATGGGACAACAGAGACTGGTCCATTACATTTCAATTACTTCTAAATGTTTAATTTTTACTTCTAATATTTTTTAAACGAGCTTAAATGTATGCAATATGTATTCAAAACTATGTAAAATATGCTATACTGTAAAATATGATAGAAAAAAAAGGAATTATCATGCAAACCAGTGGTTGAGTGGAGTATTAAAAAAAAAAGTTTAGATGATTTAAGTTAATCTGTAAACAATAATTGAAGTATGAAGTAAAAATAAATAAATAAATGAATCAACCCATTATGCTGGGTTAAATTACCCAGCCCTTGGGTTGTTTTTAACCCAGTGTTTTTTTTAAGGTGTTGATGGAAACTATTGTATAATTGTAAAGCCGTGGAGTTGTTCTTCAGTTCTTCACATGTTAGGATGTTAGGAACATATCCAGAAGAATCGGCTCGTTTCGAGTTGCACAGATGCTCTGTAATCACGGATCTGGATGGTCTACGGCGCAGGTCAAAGGTCGTCTTATATCCGAGTCCTGCTTCTGGTACAAGGAGCCGGTCGCGGGGGTCGAGTTCTGCTCAGATTTAATCAACTCTGTCACGCAGGCTTTTCCCCTTCGTTCTGTGAATTAGAAAACTGCTTAAATAAGACAAGCTGGAGAAATGCTCTCCGAGAAACGTCTGACCTGTGCGTCTTTGAAATCTCTGAATGTTTCAGCATGTGGATGAAGAAATACGCCACGCTACATGTTATCCAGCAGTGCTATTTTACATTTGATTACAGTTTTATTACAGTTAACACTTTACAATAAGGTTCATGTGTTAGCATTAGTTGATGTATTAACTAACATTAACTAATAATGAGCAATACATTTGTTACAGTATTTATTCATCTTTGTTAATGTTAGTTGATACAAATACAGCTGTTCATTGTTTGTTCATGTTCACATGCATTAACTAATGTTAACAAATACAACTTTTGATGTCCATAATGTATTAGTAAATTAACTAAGATTAATAAATGCTGTAGAAGTATTGTTCATTTATAGTTCGTGTTAACTAATGAAACCTTATTGTAAAGTGTTGCTGTTTTATTAATGAGCTTTTATTTTTATATTTTGAGTTTTTATGTGCTTCAGCTTAAAATCATTTCAATTTATTGCCAATGAAACTTTTCAAATTTTTATTTTTGTTTTAAGTTTTTCAACTAATATTTATATATATATTAATAATATTTATTAATATATAATAATACATATTAAATATATTAATATACACTACTTTTCAAATGTTTTAGATCTGTAAGTAAAAAAAAAAAAAAAGTCTCTTCTGCTCACCAAAGCTGCATTTATTGGATCAAAAATACAGTAAAAATTGTGAAATATTATTATAATGTAAATCAGCTGTTCTCTATGTGAATATATATAGTAAAGTGTAATTTATTCCTGTGATCAAACCTGAATTTTCAGCATCATTACTCCAGTCTTCAGTGTCACATGATCCTTCACAAATCATTCTAATGTGATTTATGATTATTATCAGTGTGGAAAACATTTTATTTTTTAGGATTCTTTGATGAATAGAAAGTTCAAAAGTACAGCATTTATTTGAAAGACAATGTTTTGTAACATTATAAACTACCGTTCAAAAGTTATGGCTCAGTTTCTTTTTAAATAAAGAAATTAATACTTTTATTCAGCAAGGAAGCATTAAACTGATCAGAAGTGTATATTTATAAGTGTATATTTAATCGATTAATCGAACTTGTAGGGTCATTGAAAACAACATTTGATAAATAAATATATAGATAGATAGATAGATAGATAGATAGATAGATAGAGAGAGAGAGAGAGAGAGAGAGGTGATATATATATATATATATATATATATATATATATATATATATATAGATAGATATAGAGAGATAGATATAGAGAGATAGATAGATATAGATAGATAGATACAGTATAGATAGATAGAGAGACAGATAGAGATAGATAGATAGATAGATAGATAGATAGATAGATAGATAGATATACACTCACCTAAAGGATTATTAGGAACACCTGTTCAATTTCTCATTAATGCAATTATCTAATCAACCAATCACATGGCAGTTGCTTCAATGCATTTAGGGGTGTGGTCCTGGTCAAGACAATCTCCTGAACTCCAAACTGAATGTCAGAATGGGAAAGAAAGGTGATTTAAGCAATTTTGAGCGTGGCATGGTTGTTGGTGCCAGACGGGCCGGTCTGAGTATTTCACAATCTGCTCAGTTACTGAGATTTTCATGCACAACCATTTCTAGGGTTTACCCAAAGAATGGTGTGAAAAGGGAAAAACATCCAGTATGCGGCAGTCCTGTGGGCGAAAATGCCTTGTTGATGCTTGAGGTCAGAGGAGAATGGGCCGACTGATTCAAGCTGATAGAAGAGCAACTTTTACTGAAATAACCACTCGTTACAACCGAGGAATGCAGCAAAGCATCTGTGAAGCCACAACACGCACAACCTTGAGGCGGATGGGTTACAACAGCAGAAGACCCCACCGGGTACCACTCATCTCCACTACAAATAGGAAAAAGAGGCTACAATTTGCACGAGCTCACCAAAATTGGACAGTTGAAGACTGGAAAAATGATGGATGTGCATCCCACAAATCTCCATCAACTGCAAGATGCTATCCTATCAATATGGGCCAACATTTCTAAAGAATGCTTTCAGCACCTTGTTGAATCAATGCCACATAGAATGAAGGCAGTTCTGAAGGCGAAAGGGGGTCAAACACAGTATTAGTATGGTGTTCCTAATAATCCTTTAGGTGAGTGTAGATAGAGAGATAGATATAGATAGATATAGATAGATAGAGATAGAGAGATAGATAGATAGATAGATAGATAGATAGATAGATAGGTACTCTTCAACTGTGAGTGATAGAATCTAAAACAAAAATCCAGAAAATCACAAATTATGATTTTGGGCATTGAGCATTTTATTGCATGACATAAGTATTTGATACATCAGAAAAGCAGAACTTAATATTTGGTACAGAAACCTTTGTTTGCAATTACAGAGAACATACGTTTCCTGTAGTTCTTGACCAGGTTTGCACACACTGCAGGGCTTCTGGCCCACTCCTCCATACAGACCTTCTCCAGATCCTTCAGGTTTCGGGGCTGTCGCTGGGCAATACGGACTTTCAGCTCCCTCCAAAGATTTTCTATTGGGTTCAGGTCTGGAGACTGGCTAGGCCACTCCAGGACCTTGAGATGCTTCTTACGGAGCCTCTCCTTAGTTGCCCTGGCTGTGTGTTTCGGGTTGTTGTCATGCTGGAAGACCCAGCCACGACCCATCTTCAATGCTCTTACTGAGGGAAGATCTGACGATACATGGCCCCATCCATCCTCCCCTCAATACGGTGCAGTCGTCCTGTCCCCTTTGCAGTAAAGCATCCCCAAAGAATGATGTTTCCACCTCCATGCTTCACGGTTGGGATGGTGTTCTTGGGGTTGTACTCATCCTTCTTCTTCCTCCAAACACGGCGAGTGGAGTTTAGACCAAAAGCTCTATTTTTGTCTCGTCAGACCACATGACCTTCTCCCATTCCTCCTCTGGATCATCCAGATGGTCATTGGCAAACTTCAGACGGGCCTGGACATGCGCTGGCTTGAGCAGGGGGACCTTGCGTGCGCTGCAGGATTTTAATCCATGACTGCGTAGTGTGTTACTAATGGTTTTCTTTGAGACTGTGGTCCCAGCTCTCTTCAGGTCATTGACCAGGTCCTGCCGTGTAGTTCTGGGCTGATCCCTCACCTTCCTCATGATCATTGATGCCCCACGAGGTGAGATCTTGCATGATGCCCCAGACCGAGGGAGAATGACCGTCATCTTGAACTTCTTCCATTTTCGAATAATTGCGCCAACAGTTGTTGCCTTCTCACCAAGCTGCTTGCCTATTGTCCTGTAGCCCATCCCAGCCTTGTGCAGGTCTACAGTTTTATCCCTGATGTCCTTACACAGCTCTCTGGTCTTGGCCATTGTGGAGAGGTTGGAGTCTGTTTGATTGAGTGTGTGGACAGGTGTCTTTTATACAGGTAACGAGTTCAAACAGGTGCAGTTAATACAGGTAATGAGTGGAGAACAGGAGGGCTTCTTAAAGAAAAACTAACAGGTCTATGAGAGCCGGAATTCTTACTGGTTGGTAGGTGATCAAATACTTATGTCATGCAATAAAATGCAAATTAATTATTTAAAAATCATACAATGTGATTTTCTGGATTTTTGTTTTAGATTCCGTCTCTCACAGTTGAAGAGTACCTATGATAAAAATTACAGATCTCTACATGCTTTGTAAGTGGGAAAACCTGCAAAATCGGCAGTGTATCAAATACTTGTTCTCCCCACTGTAGATAGATAGATAGATAGATAGATAGATAGATAGATAGATAGATAGATAGAGAGTGTGAGAGTGTGAGAGAGAGAGAGAGAGAGACATCAAACTCAGAATTACAACTTGTAAACTGGTGATTTTTATGAAAGCTCTGACTTCGATATGTCATATATAGTATAGCCATTGTTTGCTTGTGAACATTCGTTGTTCTTTGTCGTTTTACAAGATAAATAGAGGTAAATGACTGACGTGATTAATTATTTTTGCATCATGATCTGAGGATCTAGAGTACACGGATCCATTTGGTTATGATGAGTTTTTGGCATTTTGCATCAGCCTTTAATGTGATTCATCCCATCAGAATGTTGCCTTGAGATGTTTTAATTGCAGGTCAGATTATTTCCATGTCGGTTTATGAACTAATACTTCCTCCAAATGGTTTTAGTGACCCGGGTGAAGGCTCAGTTCAGAGATGACGCAACATCAAGAGCATCTCACTTTCCCCCATTCGATTCGCCAAGATGAATCGCTCTTACACGACTCCAAATTCCAACCGGTCTAATATAAAAATGCCAGTCATATTTAATGATTACCAGATGAACACGTGGCTTGTGGCCTAGTGAATGTTTGGACATGTGGATGCGATAATTGACAGCATTTGTCAAAGCTGGTGTACGGCGTATGAGAAAACAACAGAACAATCACAGCTCTGCGTCTCTGATGTTCAGTGTGAGAGACGGAGAAATGAAGACTGTTTATTGTTGAAGGAACAGCTTGTGTTTGAAGGGTTCACATCTGCTGGGATGTAAAGGGCTCGTTCCTGAATTACTGTACATTAATATGTCCGTCATATACGTCTAAATATATATGAGAAATTGATGGTGTCCTTTTATATCAATATCTTAGGAAAGTGAACATGGTGTTTTGGTTGAGTGAATGTTCTTCTGTGTTATTTAACTGTGTAACTGATTATATACTTGTAAATATTGTAGGCAAGTCATCTTTATAAAGCACTATAAAAATACAATACAGAGTGTTTCAAAGCAGCTTTACAGGGAAATAATGATTCAATGATGCAAACAGAGTTCAATTCTGCTTTACAGCCGCTCTAAAAAGACAATAGTGTCAGTTCAGTGTTGATTCAGTTCTGTGTTGATTCAGTTCGGTGTTGATTCAAGTTCAGGGTTGATTCAGTTCGGTGTTGATTCAGTTCTGTGTTGATTCAAGTTCAGGGTTGATTCAGTTCGGTGTTGATTCAAGTCAGGGTTGATTCAGTTCAGTGTTGATTCAGTTCAGTGTTGATTCAGCTCAGTGTTGATTCAGTTCAGTGTTGATTCAGTTCAGTGATGATTCAGTTCAGTGTTGATTCAGATCAGTGCTGTTGATTCAGTTCAGTGCTGATTCAGTTCAGTGTTAATTCAGTTCAGTGTTGATTCAAGTTCAGTGTTGATTCAAGTTCAGTGTTGATTCAGTTCAGTGTTGATTCAGTTCAGTGATGATTCAAGTTCAGTGTGGATTCAGTTCAGTGTGGATTCAGTTCAGTGATGATTCAGTTCAGTGATGATTCAGTTCAGTGATAATTCAGTTCAGTGTTGATTCAGTTCAGTGTTGATTCAAGTTCAGTGTGGATTCAGTTCAGTGTGGATTCAGTTCAGTGTTGATTCAGTTCACTGTTGATTCAGTTCAGTGTTGATTCAGTTCAGTGATTATTCAGTTCAGTGTTGATTCAGTTCAGTGTTGATTCGGATCACTGCTGATTCAGAAAGCTCTGCAGAAAACAGTGATGATAGACTAACATTCACAGTATTTTATTGTTAGATCATTGAGGGATCATTGAAGCTTACGTCCTACTAGTTATACGTTCTGCCTTAAGAACAAATAGCGCAACCAAGTAAAGTACAAAGTTAGTTATAAAATATCTGGTAGTTAGTAGGCCTCTATCTGGACTTTTCGTTCCAGTTTAAGTAAGTAGGTGAAACCCAACCCTGATGAATTCACAAATGTTTTTTTGTGCTCTTATTGAAAGTTCCTTAAGAACCGAAGCTGAAATTAGTGAGTTTAAAGGAAAGTGATGAAAAGTATAATGCCCTTTTCACTTGATGAAAAGTGAAATTTTTATTTCTTATCAGAGACAATAAGTCTCTGATGTCCCCAGAGTGTTATGTGAAGTTTTAGCTCAAAATACCCCACAGATATTTTTATATAGCATGTTAAAATTGTCACTTTTTTTGAGGGTGAGCAAAAACACGCCGTTTGTGTATGTCCCTTTAAATGCAAATGAGCTGGTGCTCCCGGCACAGGGGGCGGAGCTACAAGAGCGTGTGTGTGTGTGTGTGTGTGTTAGCAGCTCCGATTACCTCACACACACACGCACTGAAAATTTCAAACACTTTTAGCCTTTTATGTTCAAACCGGAGTCAGACAATGATGAAGAGACTCAAGAAGAAGTGACAACATGTAGAATACAACATTTCTGAATGGTTAGTTGATGAATGTATGTAGCTGATATGTAGTTATCTTCTAGTCATTGATTCGCATATTCTGTCTTGATAACATACAAATGGCGTTCCCGGGGGCGGGGTTTATGCAAATTTTAGGGTTTGTGATGTCACTAACCCGGGAGGAATGTGGTGTAGTCTCTACCAGCCGTTTGTTGTAGTCCTTAAAAAGCGATTTCTGTAAGAGCAAATATCTCCCTTTGCTTTGAACTTTGAGCGTCGTAACTTTGCAGATGTTGTTTATGATCAAACAGCAACATTACACTAGCCTGGCTCCGCCCTCCTACGTACTTCCGCTCAATTTTCATTTTTTTTCAGTACTCCGTCTGGATTTGCGGTATATTCTTGGGTTTTCTCCTGCCAATTTTTTGGCGGTCCAATCAGCGAACAGAGGGAGTGGCTGAGAACGATGATGTTGAGGTTGTGCGCTAGTTTGAGTTGTAGGGTTACATCATGACCAAACGTTAGTGATTGGCTATGGCAGATCCAATAGTTTTAAACTTCAACAGAGTACCCGCCTTCAAGGAAGTTAACGCTTGTCAATGGAGAGTGGCCTGTACAAATGAAATGTACGAGAGTCTGGTAGGACCAGGCTAACATTACACACTAACTAAAGTTAGAAAAGTCAAATCATAATCACCCACCGCTTTAAGCAGGACATAATCTGAAATGTTTCCTCAAATCACAACACAAGATTTGTTTAAACGTGGAGTTGAAAAGGTCCTTCATGACCCTGTTCTCTTCATGCTCTGCGGTGCACAGACAATCACACGGCAAATAACACACCGGCTCGTCCACTGCTGTTCAAGAGGAGAGATGTGTCACGCAAAATCCACTTAAAGGCATCAGTTCTGGCATCTTCTTGCTTCTTTTTCTTCCAGAAATACAAAAGTTGAACTACACGACTGATGATTGACTCATCGTCCGCCTGATCGAGCCACTGATGACCCGTCGGCCACTGCGAGTTTGGAAAATGTTTATGAAAAACAAATATTTTGTTAATCAAATTGATTAATCTTCCTTGCACTAGTAGATTCAGCCATGGGAAGTCAGATTTATAGTTCGTCTCTTTGTGCTTTTATTTAATTTAACTTTCCCCCTGGTTTCTCATACAAGGCTTCAGCTTCTGTGTCATTGTTTTGTCTCAGGATGTACACTAGTAGTGTTTTTGCATGTTTATAAAAGCTACTTAAATGTCCTTAGTGAACTAAGGCCCAATCTTGGCTTAATTTAAGCCCTATCTGTGAAACCAGGCCTACAATTTTTTTTTTGTATTATTAATTAAGTTTATTTAACTTTTTATAATTTTTATTTATTTATTTTTTATTTTATTTATTTGTTCTATATTTATTTATTTTATTAAACTTTTTATTGTATTTTATATTATATTTTGTTTATATTTTAATTTAATTTAACCTTTTGTTATTTTATATTTTTATTTAATCTGATTTTTTCTTGTATTTTTATTTATTTAATTATTTTATTGAACATTTTATTTTATTATATTTTATATATTTATATAATTTTTCAATTTTGATTTAATTTACTTTTATTGTTTTATTATATTTTATTTGTATTTATGTGAAGGCATTCTGCATGTGAAATGGCGAGTGGTCCATATATATCCATGGATTATTTACAGTCCAGATACAGGCACGAGGACCGGCTGATATGAGTTAAAAACGATGAACAAAATGCCGTTTCTCTTGTTCACGTGAGAGAACTGGACCGTGACAGTCTTGTATCGACTCATGACCAATAAAACAATACGTTTTACTACCATAACTTTCCTCTGGCTTCTATATCAAACATGTTGGATGAATGTCGATGACATTCTCGACGTCTCTTCTCACTATATGCTCCATTTACGTCCGAGTTGGTTTCTTCTCCGTGAGCCGAGGTTCATCCGTATCTGTTTAGGACATGAACTAAATCAGATATCGTGTGGCTCCAGACCTCCAGTCGCTCTGAACTCTGGAGATTATGTTTCACACAGATAGTGAGGATACATCTCTTCATTCACAGCTGAACATGATAATGTATTTTCTGATCCTCACACTGAATTACTCAGCGCTAACACTTCACAGATGCCGGAGAATCATCTCGGTGCGGGAGGTCTCAGAGAAACACTGAGAAACATCCAGAAAATGTGACATTTGTCAGATCCTTCGGTCGGTCTAAACCAGTGCAACATCAGTGGCCATCATGATGCATCTCTCTTTAATGACCCTACAAGTGTGATTAAACCATCAAAAACATGAGGGAAATATTTAATATTTTTTTAAATATGAGAGAAGAACAAAACAGTAACTTTGGTTAAGGTATTCACAGTACCTGTAAATGTTTGTAATATTTTTATAATATTATAAATATTTTTTTATATTATGTATTTATTTAATAACGAATACAGTAAAAATTATGAAATATTATTATAATGTAAATCATCTGTTTTCTATGTGAATATATAGTAAAGTATAATTTATTCCTGTGATCAAAGCTGAATTTTCAGCATCATTACTCCAGTCTTCAGTGTCACATGATCCTCCAGAAATCACTCTGATGTAAAAAAATATATAATTTATTATATTTATAATAGAATTTTTTTAATGTTTAGAACTTTTTGTTCAGGAATAAATTACACTTCACTATATATTAACATAGAAAACAGCTGTTTTACATTGGAATAATATTTCACAATTTTTACTGTATTTTTAATCAAATAAATGCAGCTTTGTTGAGCAGAAGAGACTCTTTCAAAAACATTAAACATTTGTAATGTTTCCAATCTTTTAAGAGGTAAAGTATCTGACAAAATTATTTGAAAAAAAAAAAGTCAAACTACAGATACAGATTTTATTTTTACTATGCCAAACAAAAAAAAAGCATAGAAAAACTAAAATCTGACAGAAAAAAGTATACAGCTTTATTTCCATCCACCTGTTTTTATATGAACTTTGAGATATCGCATACATTTTTTGCATAAATTCTAGAAATGCGCATGAAACCGTATGCGCTCAGTCGAGGCGGATGCGTTTTGATCCGATAAGAAAAAGACATGCGATTAAACTGCGATAGAAACACATTTATTTACCAAAGCCGGATTGCAGCAACTTACATTTTTATTTCTGATATTTTGTGCCGATTTTAGTGCCGATTTTGAACACATGAGATGGAAACGCTGCTTTATTCACAAATGTTTTTATGCCATATTCCAATTTTGTGCATAAGTTAAATTCACAACTTTGAATGGAAACACAGCAAGTCTACAACACAATCAGTTATTAATGTTTCATTGGTTCTGTCTTGTTTTTGCATGTGTTCATAATTTCTTTGAATGACATCCTGGAGAAAAACTATGATGTTGCACAATTTGTCATGTTTCATTGTGTTGTTACCACTGATAAAACAATCGACTCCATGCACAACTATATGACTATAATATAATATTTGAATAAAGGGTTAATATGCGGATGGCCATTCTGCATTAACAATGCCATTTTATTCCTACTATTTTTGGTAGTGAATAAATCATATGCCTATTTATAATCACTATTCTCACTATAATCACTATAATCTCATTCTTTCTTTGCAGTTTAGATGGATTTTCCCCATGGACACATTAATAGTAGGTTTCCTACACATGCACTTTTCAATTTTATACATGCACATGCAATTCCATTCAGTGCTTAACCTATTATTTCCCACTGAACTCGACATTAAAAATGCATAATCTAATTCTTTCTACATATGCATGTCAGTGTGTGTAATGTGTAAGTTCACTGGGGCACGCAGGACAGTTCATCTAAACGAACGACTCCCTTCTTTCTTATAATTTCTATTCCATGTGATTAAGCCTTCAACACAAACTCCAGGCGCTGTTCTGAAACACGAGAGCCGAGTGACTGAAGTGGTCGTTAGTGTCATTAATCAGCCGGATGATGTGACACACGCTGTAGAAAAGCACATCCATCAGGGTCAAAACCAGTGAAACCAGTGAAACCAGCGCCCGCTTTTCATCAAACTCAACCAGCATGTGAAGGGTTAACTAAACAAAAGTCAATTTGCTACAAAAATGAATGCATGATAATTTCTTTTTCTTTTATTTATGAAGTGCAATTAAACACAACAACAGACCAATATGCAGTTAAATGATAAAAAGATATTATATAGAAAGAGAGCAAGAGTTGTTTTTGTCACATTATACCATTAAATGTTGTTTGTTATAGAGCAGGAAACAATAATGTTTCATTTGTTATTAGTTAACATGAACTAACAATGAAAAATACTTTTAAAGCATGAAAAATGCATTTACATTTTTAAGGTCTAAAGTCATATCTGTTAATATTAGCTAATGCACCGTGAACATTTAGATGAACTAGCATCAACAAACATTGATAAATGCTGGAAGAATATATTTAGACTTTGTTAGTTAATGCATTAGAGAGCTTATTGTGAAGTGTTCAGCTGTTTTTTACAAGACAAAAGTTTCAAAGCTTTAAATCAAAGATTATTGGAGCACGTTAAAAAAAAAGTCTTTCTACTTCAAAATTACGTTTTGTTTATTATGGAAGTTTAAAAAGTTGTTGAAAAAGTTTATTGCGACTTTTTATCTCGTAATTCTGACTCTTTTTTTTTTCTTTTTTCTTTTTTTTTCACAATTGAGAAAGAGATTTTTTTTCCTCAGAATTGGACTTTTGGACAGAATTGCGAGATAAAAAATCTCAAATATTTTACTTTTTTTTTCATGGCTGAAACAAGCTTCCATAGTTTCTGTGTAGTTATTTGTGAAATGTATATAATTTTTTAAATGTTTAGAACTTTTTGTTCAGGAATAAATGACACATATATTCACATAGAAAACAGCTGATTTACATTGGAATAATATTTCACAATTTTTACTGTATTTTTAATCAAATAAATGCAGCTTTGTTGAGCAGAAGAGACTCTTTCAGAAACATTAAACATTTGTAATGTTTCCAACCTTTTAAGAGGTAAAGTATCTGACTAAATTATTTGAAAAAAAAAAGAGTAAAACTACAGATACAGATTTAATTTTTACTATGCCAAACAACAACAAAAAAACAGCATAGAAATACAAAAAGCTGACAGAAAAAAGCATACAGTTAAAAAATGTACTTGCAATTTCAGTGAAAATCACCCTTATTCTCAGTGTATCGTCAGCACGTTTAGTTTTAATGGGAACATAACTGAGTTTTTGTCTGTAAATGTGTGACGCGAGGAGCACGACCTCCATCAGGACCCGTTCCTCTCTCATACTGAGTTTCATATCGATGTCTAATTGTATTAACAACTCAGACATGTACAGGTTTCCCTCTCCTCGAGTCCACATGGCTGGAATAATCCCGAACATGCCCAGGGCAACATCTCTGTGTGTCCGACATCTCGGATCTGGATCCGGTAATTGAAGCGACGGCTTGATTGATGTTTAAAGGAAGTTCCTCTTCCGATCTGAAATATTCATGTTTCGTGCCTACGGGAGGCTCAGATGAAGCCGTGTTTTCCCCTCAGACATGTTCCTGTTCTCTCTTCCTCCTGGATCCAGAAATCATTGTTAATGTTCATTTTTGTCCACAGGCATTTCCAGAGTTCTGATCCATGGACCGAACCAGCTGATGGATCGCAGTGAACAGGACACAGGTACGAGACTGCACTCATAGTTCCTCACATCAGAGTTCTACACAGACTAATCCACAACTCAACTCTAATCTCAATCTGATATATGTTGTGTAAAACTGAACTGAGTAAAGCCTGTTGAAATGAGGCATGAATCTGATGAATCTCTGAGGTCACTGCTGGACTGGACTGTCCGTATTTCTGTGTCTTGTGTGTTTCAGTGCTTATTTTCATCTTTACCTATTTTATTTATTACTTATTTATTAGAAAAAAATTATATATATACACTCTAAAAACTGCTGGGTTGTTTTAACCCAATTTGGGTCAAATATGGACAAACCCAAACATTGGGTTAAAAATGTAATAAAAAAATTTGCTGGGTATTTAAAAAAATGGGCTGGGTTTGTCCATATTTGACCCAAAGTTGACCCAAAGACCTCAAAGCAGTTTTTAGAGTATATATATATATATATGACCCTGATCACGTCACCAGTCTCGAGTCGCACGGGTTTATCTGTGGCAATAGAAAATTATAAATTGTTCTTTTATGGCGAAAATCATTAGGATATTCAGTAAAGATCATGTTCTATGAAGATATTTTGTAAATTTCCTACCGTAAATATATAAAACATGTATTTGTGTGAGTGAATGCTGCACAATCGTGAACATAAATGAACAACTTTAAAGGAGATTTTCTCAATGTTTCGATTTTTTTGCATCCTCAGATTCCAGATTTTCAATAGTTGCATCTCAGCCAAATATGGTCATATCCTAACAAACTATACATCAATGCATATTTATTCAGCTTTCAGATGATGTATACATCTTAATTTAAAAAAATTGACCCATGTGACTGGTTTTGTGGTCCAGGGTCACATAAATAAACATACATACAATATATATATATATATTCCTTTATTTATATATTTATATTTGTGTTATTAGTGTGTTTGTCACAGTAGTCGCCGTGTCTCTTGTGCTGATACTGAAGTGCATCATGTGATCAGAAGAGACCCCCCCCCCCCCCACCCCCCCTTCTTCTTCCCTTTAGAGTTTGCATTGAAAATGAAGATTTATGGTTTTTGATCTCTGGTATGTTTCTTCCATTCCCAACAACGGCTCTTTGGCAGATGTGGAGGGATTGGCGTCAGAGCAGTTCCAGCTGTTTAAGTCCACACAGATGTCAGGCTTCTCCTCGCTCCAAACCCCAATCTCTCACCCAGAGAAGACAAACTTGTTTTCTGTTGTTAGCAGAGAACGGCACAAGAGATCTGGCGTCGTGCAGTTTAGAGCTTGTACTGATTATAAAATAAAGCCGATTTATTTGTCCGTCACCTACAAGAGTCTTAACACACAGCGGAGAAACACACACTGAAATAAACCCCTGAACCATGTGACGTGTGTGTACATGTGTGAACCGAAGAACCGGCCTTTATGAGCATCTGAAGTTTGTTGTCTTAAGCTCTTGTAGATCTTGCATGATTTATTTGATCTGGACTAGTGACACTTCATCGGGTGAAAATCAATCGCTTTGTGGGAGACATTGTGTCATATTGAGATTTATTTTCAACTCTGTGTATAAACACTGAATTTACATGAGTTATTTTAGAGCCGAGTTTAGCTAGAACTGTGTATATTACATATTATATTATATTATTAACACTTTACAACAAGGTCTCATTTGTTAACATTAATGCATTAGCTAACATGAACTGACAGTGAACAATTAGTTTTTTTTTTTAAATAAATGTTTGATTGTTCATTGTTTGTGCAAGTGCATTAACTGATGTTTACAATGACATTTAGTGTTAAATAAAAAGTACCGTTGATGAAATCCTGCAGGTGTCAGTGCTTTCTCTCCGTCCATACGTGCAGTAAATGCACATCCTTGTATGAGCGCGGATTTCTAGTGCGTTTACTCGAACTTCTGAGGTAATATCTGTGGTTTAACCCATTTGAGGGGCGGATTTAAAGGGATACTCCACCGTTTTTTCATATTTAACTATGTTATTCCCTTAACTAAGACGAGTTGATACATACCTCTCTCGTCTCAGTGCGAGCACTCAATCGCTCTGGCACGCGGCGAGACCTTGATAGCACTTAGCTTAGCCCAGTTCATTCATTAGGAACCAAACAGAGATGAAGCTAGAAGCGACCAAACACCTCCACGTTTTGTGTCACCATACTTGGTCGTGTAACTACTCGTGTAACTGTATTTAAATAGGGAAAACATGGAGGTGTTTGGTCGCTTACTCCATACATCATTAACTAACGTGGTTGAACGAGCAATTTGTGACAATATGGTTTCGGGAAACAGTCGTGACTCGTGACTATAGTGGATTTCTTCAACGACGCATCGTACTATGATAGTTAAGAAGCGAGTTACATCATTGTTCAGTTTGTTGTGGGTGTGTCTTGGATGAAGTCACGCCCACTGATGGTTTGATTGACAGGAGTGTCTCAGCCAATCAGAAGACGTTAGCCCTGATCACGAGCAGATGCGACGGGTTTGGTCTCTCACGATCCTCTCAAACGTCTGCTTTTCTTTCCTACAGTAATTGAATTTCCTCTCTTTGATCCTCTGTGTTTTCTGAAACTGTTTCTGAGCATCTCTAGTTCCTCAACACCTTTAGAAACATTTGACTTTGTTTGTTATGAGTAATAGTCTCTTAAAAAAAAAAGGATTTTCTTACGTTTTATGTTCCCCTTTTTAAAACTGGAATGCCCTGAATGAGCTGTTGTGCGTATGAATATATATCAAACAAAATACAATAAAAACTGTAAAATTGTGAAATATTATTATAGTTTAAAATAGCTGTGATTATAGTAAAATATAATTTAACTGTTTTCAACATTGATAATAATCATAAATGTTTCTTGAGCATCAAATCCTCATATTAGAGTGATTTGTGAAGGATCATGTGACACTGAAGACTGGAGTAATGATGCTGAAAATTCAGCTTTGATCACAGGAATAAATTACACTTTACTATATATTCACATAGAAAACAGATGATTTACATTATAATAATATTTCACAATTTTTACTGTATTTTTAATCAAATAAATGCAGCTTTGGTGAGCAGATTTCAGAAACTTCAACTTAATATATACTGCTCCAAGTCTATCCTGAACTGAGATTTCAAGCTTCATGCTGTTGGGTTTTCCTGAGTATTTTCTTTTAGGAATAACGGGAATGATGAAGAACTCCAGATATTTTAGACCTGCTGTGGCCGTTTGTGCGTGAAGTATTGAACACTTAATCATCGTCTCAGTTCTGGAAACTTCAGCGCTGACTGAGTGACACACTTAAAGTGACAGAGACACACACTCTCTCTAAAACACGATAAGTGTAACACAGAAACACAGAAGCTGATCTGGCACGCTCCGCATCTGGAGAAATAATCACTCATTTACGAGAGCATTTACGAGAGCCTTTTAGTCTGATATTTAAACAACGCAGAGCAGAAACAGACTCGCTTAGGACACTTCATCATGAACTTTACCTTCAGATTTCTCTAAAGATGCTTTGAATTCACTTATTTGTGTAGGTTTATTGTGGGGTTTTTTCATGCCATAATTTTGCCATTAATGTCCAATCAAGTACTTTTTTCAAATGATGCGAAAAGTGTGGGAATATTAACTTTTTCTGAGTCCATTGGCAAATATTTGTTCTTGTTTTAAGCGTAAACTAACTTCATTTTTATCATTTTTTTGCATGCAACACTTAATATCTTCAGTCATTTTGCATCTCCTGTAAATGTATCTTGATTTATTGATTTGATGCATCCGTGATTTGAGAGATTTGTGCAGGAAAACAAGACAGAAACACAATTATTTTTGCTGTGTATGAAATGCTGGAGTTAAAAACGGTCAGTGATCGTACAGTAAATGCAATCTCATGGGTTTCCAAGTAAACTTTCTCATCCGAACACAAAGAATGAAGTCTGTATACTTTCAGAAACTGGATTAAAGTGGTGGTTGATTATGATTTGACTTTTCTAACTGTAGTTAGTGTGTAATGTTGCTGTTTGATCATAAACAACATCTGCAAAGTTACAGCGCTCAAAGTTCAAAGCAAAGGGAGATATTTGCTTTTACAGAAATCGCTTTTTAAGGACTACAACAAACGGCTGGTAGAGACTACACCACATTCCTCCCGGGTTAGTGACATCACCAACCCTAGAATTTACATAAACCCCGCCCCCTGGAACACGATTTATAGATTATCAAGACAGAATATGCTAATCAGTGACACATAAGCTACATAAATTCATCAACTAACCATTCAGAAATGTTGTATTCTACATGTTATCACTTCTTCTTGAGTCTCTCCATCATTGTCTGACTCCGGTTTGAACATAAAAGGCTACAAGTGTTTGACATTTTCAGTGCGTGCGTGTGTGAGGTAAAAGGACACAAGCTCTTGAAGCTCCGCCCCCTGTGCCGGGAGTAGCAGCTCATTTGCATTTAAAGGAACAGACACGAAACGGTGTGTTTTTGCTCACCCTCAAAAAGTGACAATTTTAACATTCTATATAAAAATATCTGTGGGGTATTTAGAGCTAAAACTTCACACACACACTCTGGGGACATCAGAGACTTATTTTACATCTTGTGAAAGGGCATTATACCACCCCTTTAAGTTTGGTTAATCATGGGACACTTATCAAATGCCAGAAGTGTGTGTGAGATGCAGTGAAATGTCCAGCATCTGAACTTTAGAGCCTATTTAACATCGTCCTTCACTTCAGGGAATCGTTTTTCCGTGCGTTTCAGTCCAGATGATCAACTATCGTCTTATCTAGACAGAAGGAGTTTCACTGTTAGTCACAATCACACAGATCAAGTGTTGGAGTTGTGCTTGATTCTCACCAGCACGTTTTTATGTTTCCCGCTGAGCCTGTAAAGAAGCCGCTGGGAATGTCGTGGAAAGGAACATGTGTGGATATAACATTCCCAGATGAACAACTCCAACTTTAAGAGACAAATGTGTTCGGCTGCGGCTGCCAATTCCTTGTGAATAGCTGTTGATATCAATACACTTTATGAAATATAAAATGAGTTTCTGGAGGAAAACTGACAGGGGGGAAAAAAAACATCCAATAAAAAGCTTTCCTGGAACCTGACTCGGAAGTGCTCGTAAAAAATGTAGTTGTTTTTGTGAACGTTTAGAGATTTGGTGATTTTCTTAACACGTTGTTATTTTCTTCATTATGTGAAAGCTTTATTATTTTAAAAGTATGTTTATTTCTCTTTCTGGGAATGAACATGTTCCACAGAACATCCAGATTCTGCTTTAATGAATCATCTTTACAATTAAATCCATTATTTTACTACTTATACATATTCTTCCTAACACATTGAACTTATTTTACATTTATTGTTGGTGTGAAAGAACACGAACAAGATGGTTCTGGTTTGGTTCGGTGTTATTGTAGCATCATTGAGATATCAATAGTTTTAATATTTTTTTTGTTGTGTTTTTTTTAATGTCTATATAATTTTCATTCTTTTTATTTAAGTTTTAGTTATTTTAGCACATAAACTACAGTAAATCATAATGAGAAATGTTTCCCTGCCAACTAGTTGAAAAAAAAGTAAAAAAAACAAACAAACATTTTTTTTCAAACAACCATTTTTTTATGGTTTTAGTCAACATTAATAACCTGATATGGTTCGTATTCATGGAATATTAAGTGTTGTTATTGCTATTAGCTTTTATTATTGTTTTGAATTAGTTTTTATTTTTATATTTCCATTTTAATTTTACTTAGTTTTAGTCATTTTGTGGTGTTTTTGTCATATTTATTCATTAAAATGTCTAGTTTTTTATTTAAGTTCTTTTTTTATGAGTTCTTTTTGAATATGTTGATACAGCATACAGTTTTAGTTATAGTTATTATAGTACATCAAGTTAAACTAAATGAAAATATATAAAAATGTATTTATTTAGATATATATTTTTTTTGTCATTTTATCATGCTATTTATTTTGCTTTGAATATATATAAATGTATATATTTTTCATATCCAATAGATAAGTTTTCCAAATTATGCAATAAATGAGAAATTTTCCTTTGGCAACTAGCATATATATATATATATATATATATATATATATATATATATATATATATATATATATATATATATATATATATATATATATATATATTTAAAATAATAAAAGATATAAATGATATCAGTAAATAAAGAAATAAAAATATTATATAAATAAAATAAATAGTATGTATATATATATATATATATATATATATATATATATATATATATTATTATTATTATTATTTTTTTTTTTACAATTTTTATTTATATTTATATATTTTTTGTTTGCTATAATAACCCTGATCTGGTTCCAGGTCTCATCTAAACATCTTAAGGAGTTTTTGTCCTGCATTGATGAATCATTCATGTCTTTAGGACTCATACTACTTAGTGTTTGAGTCTGTTCAAATCATTAATCACAAGTGTATTAGCATACTAACTAATTAACACAAAATGAATATCCTCATCATGGATTTAATACCAAGCTCAGTTTTGGACCTGCGTGAACTCAACCTTTCAGTGAAGGTCACTGACTCCCACATTCACTGAATCCCTCATATTTATGTGACTTGGTCGTTTACTGTCCCCGATCACACTTCACACACTCCACACACTCCACACACTCCACACCCTCTACACACTCCACACCCTCCACACACTCCACTCTGACATTTACAACACCTGAGGACGCTGTGATGGTTCTAGCAGGCTTCATCTGTACGATCCTCTGCTCTCGCGGATTAAACCCGCCAGAACTTCACAAAACCCTGGATATAGGACCGGTTTGGCAACAGCAAGGCATCATGGGAAACATATTGTAAAAGAGTTCAGTGTGAGTTCTGAAGGTGCCTCGTCCCCCTGGCGCTTCGGTTTATATGGAGGATATATATTGATTCAGGAATTAGGGAAAGCATGACATCGGTTCCTCTTAGTTTCACTTCAGCGGTGCAGTGTGAGTTAAAGACGGCATGAAATGAACGTGGCCTTTAATCCGTGTATATTAACTCTGAGCTCAACGACAGTCAAACCACAATTTATTCAGAAACCTTCAACATTATCACAGTTTATTCACTATAGTTTAGACAATGCTAATAAAATATGAGCAAAACTCAGCAGAATATTTGACTGGTTTTGTCCGTCCTTCTGTTAGACTGTCTCACACATGAATTATGTTGAATATCTGTCAGCTGTTAAATTTAACTACACAATTAGATAATACCAGTTTAGCTCAACCAATCACCAAGCAATGCTTCATTTTTTTCAGTCTGTGGTGTAAAAAGGTCGCATTAGTAATTAAAGAAAAAACACTTCAGCAAAACATGGTCAGGTCAAAATGTCGGAATCGTTTTTGTTCCCACATTTGTATAAATTATATATAAACTATAGTTCAGTGTTGTAGTCGAGTCACCAACTGTCGAGTCCGAGTCGAGTCTCGAGTCCCTAGTGTTCGAGTCTGAGTCCAAGTCCGAGTCACCAAAGAAGAGTCAGAGTCGAGTCCGAGTCAATTCGAGTCGAGTCTAATCACCAAAGAAGAACCCGAGTCGAGTCCGAGTCAATTCGAGTCGAGTCTAATCACCAAAGAAGAACCCGAGTCGAGTCCGAGTCAATTCGAGTCGAGTCTAATCACCAAAGAAGAACCCGAGTCGAGTCGAGTCACCATTACCTGAGTTCGAGTCCGAGTCGAGTCTCGAGTCCCCAGTGTTCTAGTCCGAGTCCAAGTCCGAGTCACCAAAGAAGAGTCCGAGTCCGAGTCAAGTCAAGTCACCAAAGAAGAGTCCGAGTCGAGTTGAGTCACCATTACCTGAGTTCGAGTCCGAGTCGAGTCTCGAGTCCCCAGTGTTCGAGTCCGAGTCGAGTCGAGTCGAGTCACCAAAGAAGAACCCGAGTCGAGTCCGAGATAATTAGAGTCAAAGAAGAGTCCAAGTCGAGTCGAGTCACCAAAGAAGAGCCAGAGCCGAGTCCGAATCGAGTCAAATCACCAAAGAAGAGCCCGAGTCGAGTACGAGTCTCCATTACCTGAGTTCGAGTCCGAGTCGAGTCTCGAGTCCCCAGTGTTCGAGTCCGAGTAGAGTCGAGTCACCAAAGAAGGGCCCGAGTCGAGTCCGAGTCGATTGGAGTCACCAAAGGATAGTCCGAGTCGAGTCGAGTCACCAAAGAAGAGCCAGAGCCGAGTCCGAGTCGAGTCAAATCACCAAAGAAGAGCCCGAGTCGAGTACGAGTCTCCATTACCTGAGTTCGAGTCCGAGTCGAGTCTCGAGTCCCCAGTGTTCGAGTCCGAGTCCAAGTCCGATTCACCAAAGAAGTGTCCGAGTCGAGTCGAGTCACCAAAGAAGAGTCTGAGTTGAGTGGAGTCACCAAAGAAGAGCCAGAGTCGAGTTGAGTCACCAAAGAAGAGCCTGAGTCGAGTCGAGTCACCAAAGAGCCCGAGTCAAGTACGAGTCGAGCCGAGTCGAGTCACCATTACCTGAGTTCGAGTCCGAGTCGAGTCTCGAGTCCCAGTGTTTGAGTCCGAGTTAAGTCGAGTCACCAAAGAAGAGCCAGAGTCGAGTCCGAGTTGATTCGAGTCACCAAAGAAGAGTCCGAGTCGAGTCCGAGTCCGAGTCGAGTCGAGTCACCAAAGAAGAGCCCGAGTCGAGTCGAGTCACCAAAGAAGAGCCCGAGTCGAGTTGAGTCGAGTCACCAAAGAAGAGCCAGAGTCGAGTGGAGTCGAGTCACCAAAGAAGAGCCCGAGTCGAGTCGAGTCGAGTCGAGTCACCAAAGAGCCCGAGTCGAGTTGAGTCGAGTCACCAAAGAAGAGCCAGAGTCGAGTTGAGTCACCAAAGAAGAGCCAGAGTCGAGTCGAGTCGAGTCACCAAAGAAGAGCCCGAGTCGAGTCGAGTCACCAAAGAGCCCGAGTCCGAGTAGAGTCGAGTCACCAAAGAAGGGCCCGAGTCGAGTCCGAGTCGATTGGAGTCACCAAAGAATATTCCGAGTCGAGTCGAGTCACCAAAGAAGAGCCAGAGCCGAGTCCGAGTCGAGTCAAATCACCAAAGAAGAGCCCGAGTCGAGTACGAGTCTCCATTACCTGAGTTCGAGTCTGAGTCGAGTCTCGAGTCCCCAGTGTTCGAGTCCGAGTCCAAGTCCGATTCACCAAAGAAGTGTCCGAGTCGAGTCGAGTCACCAAAGAAGAGTCGAGTTGAGTCACCAAAGAAGAGCCTGAGTCGAGTCGAGTCACCAAAGACCCAGAGTCAAGTACGAGTCGAGCCGAGTCGAGTCACCATTACCTGAGTTCGAGTCCGAGTCGAGTCTCGAGTCCCCAGTGTTTGAGTCCGAGTTAAGTCGAGTCACCAAAGAAGAGCCAGAGTCGAGTCCGAGTTGATTCGAGTCACCAAAGAAGAGTCCGAGTCGAGTCCGAGTCCGAGTCGAGTCGAGTCACCAAAGAAGAGCCCGAGTCGAGTCGAGTCACCAAAGAAGAGCCCGAGTCGAGTTGAGTCGAGTCACCAAAGAAGAGCCAGAGTCGAGTGGAGTCGAGTCACCAAAGAAGTGCCCGAGTCGAGTCGAGTCACCAAAGAGCCCGAGTCGAGTTGAGTCGAGTCACCAAAGAAGAGCCAGAGTCGAGTTGAGTCACCAAAGAAGAGCCAGAGTCGAGTCGAGTCGAGTCACCAAAGAAGAGCCCGAGTCGAGTCGAGTCACCAAAGAGCCCGAGTCGAGTTGATTCGAGTCACCAAAGAAGAGCCTGAGTCGAGTTAATGTCAGCTGAATGTGCAGAACGCTTTTCAGAAAAAATAAGGCAAAGGTTTTTTTTTGTGGTTTTTTTCACAATTCACACCCCGCGGTAATTCAGGAGAAAAAATCTCTGAATGCTCCTCGTGAAACTTCGGTCTTCCGACCTTTTACTATCGTATCAATTGATTTTGATTAATATGCGCGAGGGAGCAAAGCAGCGCTCGTGTTGTTTGAAGACGGTGAGAGTGCGCGTGCGGCTGGGGCTTTCTCTCTGCTCATTCTTATATGCAGGATAAAAAGAGATCCCGGCCGGTCTTGGAGCCCAAAACAGGAAAAGCGTAACATCTTATATCAAATTTTAAATCCCATTAGTCAGAAACTTCATCCAACGTCATTCATTTGATGAATGCTCAAGTCCGATTTTATATATCCTCGAGTCCGAGTCCAAGCACGAGTCATCAGTCCGCAAGCCCAAGTCATGAGTCCAGAGAATAGTCCAGGACTATCAAGGACTCAAGTACTCCATCACTGGTATGTATACACCCGCCTATGACGTCTTGTCACACTGATTCTGTACGTGGTTCATGACGCAGTCACACAGAGGCGTTCCCACAGCATCCCGACGCAGCGTCTCGTTCCTCTTCAGGGTCACACACACATCGTTCCCACAGCGTTCCTCTTCAGGGTCACACACCCACAGCCTCCCGACGCAGCGTCTCGTTCCTCTTCAGGGTCACACACACATCGTTCCCACAGCGTTCCTCTTCAGGGTCACACACCCACAGCGTCCCGACGCAGCGTCTCGTTCCTCTTCAGGGTCACACACACATCGTTCCCACAGCGTTCCTCTTCAGGGTCACACACCCACAGCGTCCCGACGCAGCGTCTCGTTCCTCTTCAGGGTCACACACACATCGTTCCCACAGCGTTCCTCTTCAGGGTCACACACCCACAGCCTCCCGACGCAGCGTCTCGTTCCTCTTCAGGGTCACACACACATCGTTCCCACAGCGTTCCTCTTCAGGGTCACACACACAGCGTTCCCACAGCGTCCCGACGCAGCGTCTCGTTCCTCTTCAGGGTCACACACACAGCGTTCCCACAGTGTTCCTCTTCAGGGTCACACACACAGCGTTCCCACAGCGTCCCGACGCAGCGTCCCGTTCCTCTTCAGGGTCACATCCGGAACCGGAGACGTCTTCTGGCCAACGCTCATGTTCATCAGCTCACAAATAAGAGAATTATGCTTATGTGATTTAAAACATGAATGTTTTATAATATTTTAGGTATGTATCTGAGATCCTGTAATTCATTCTAAAGTTCAGCCAAGAGTGTGTATCTGTTTTTTTGTGTGTGTTTTTTTCACGTTTTCTCAATCATTATTAATGTGAGGGATGATTCATGAAAACCTCATGGAAGAAATTACAGTGTGACAGCAGAAGAAGTGAGCTTGTTTGGTTATGCTGTTGTCAGGCATGTGTAAATACATCAGTTAAAGCTGCACTGGCTTGTCTTGAACTTATGTGGTTATTTTCCAGTTTTGTCCTTGTGTCGATCGCTCATCATCATCACATTAGCATGTTTGTTGTGGCTCTCATCCTTTACGCCAGTGAGAGATCATGACCTGAACAAACACACTTACTCTATAATCTATGAACCTTATAAAGCCTATTGGTTCATATTTGATGCACACACTCAAAACAATAAGCTGTTGAACGAATTTGATTAAATTAAGGAAAACTTTTCCGAAAATGAATTACATTTTTCCAACAAAATCGAATTAGTTTGAAATGATTTGTTGTAATCTTGTTGTATGAACTTAAATTCATTTAGTCATTCCTGCTAGATAAAGTTTTGTCAGATTGACTACATTTAATTTTTGCCTTGCCTAAAATCGCCAATATTATAATTTTAGCTAATTTGACTCTACAGTTATTTCCAATGATAGAAGCTACTAGTGTTCAATTTAATTAAAACCACTTTTTACAGAGTGATATTGAATATTACTTGTGCAGGTCTGCGATAGAGGTTTAATGCATGTATAGTGTATACTGAGAGCCCACAGCCCTAAGCTAAACACAGTCATCACTCTTCTGCATAATGCTAACCACAAAATTCAAAAACATTAGATTGCCCTCTAAGTTTCTAACATAACTGAATATTAAACACTAACATTAACTAACAACATCTTTCCATTTACAGAAAAACACATACAATAACACTTTAATCCCTAAATGTACCCTCCTAATGCAGTCCCTTGCAAAGCATGCTGGGAACTACAGATCCACTGCCCAGTTAGTTGTCAACAAAAATGATTAATGTAGTTTTCACACAAATTAAGTAAGTAAACTTCAGTTTTAAATATATTAGGTTGATTGAACACAATTAAATTAAGTTGTGACAAAATATTAAACAATTGTGTTACTTTTGCTTATTTAATCCTCCTGTGTCTGACTGATAGTTCACACTGGTTTATCAGGTAAAGGTCTTTCATTGTACAGACGTCCTCCTTCAGCTCGTGCTTCACGTGTCTTTAAATCAGATTTTTATCAAGTAAATGTAAGAATAACTTTAATATTGTTAGATATATTTCATCCGAACTGAGGTTTACTTGATTATCCATCATCATTTATCATAAAAATCATGAGTATCAACTATGATCATCAGGCTTTTGAGGAAGGTTTATTTGATCATCTCTCAATCATCATTATATTGCATTGCATTATATGTTTTTGCATTATATTATATATAAAACAACAGCTTTGATTATAAAACTAAGATTTAAATATCATCTTACAAAGACATTATTGGCAGTTATTGATATTTATGTCAGTATCTGCTACACTGTTATAAAATCTCATTGCTTTACATTACAAGTATCAGAATTGCGTATAAATATCAGCATCTGTTGATCTGTAGATCTGGCTCTGGTCACTCCTTGAGGGATTTTATTCACTTGAAGGTGAAATGGAGCATCTGATCACTAACTAAGTGCATGTGAGCATCTACTACTTATAATTTGATAAATTTTTCCTCATCCTGCACGTTCAGTTCAGACAGAATCTCGTATTTTGTGGCGTTATCAGGAGAACTGAGTGACATTTGATCCTCGACACGACCTCGTTCCGCTCGAGGTCGACTGAAACCCTGCAGATATTACAGCTCTCGACTAATTGTGTATTAGTTTCCATTAATAACAGGAGACGGCCTCCTCTGACCTGCACATCTGACCCCAAAACTCATTTAGAGTTTCATTTCAATTATGAGCGACTGATCAATGCATCAAGAGACTCGGAAGTACAATGAGGGAAGTTTTGAACTAATTAGAGGAACGTTCATTGCCAAAGAGAAAACAGAGCAGCTTTATAAACTTTTTATTTAGGTTTGTTAAAACATTTAGTCAGTGTCGACAGTTACTTAATTTTACTCCCTATAGGCCTACTATTTTATTTTATCTTATTTTATTTGTTGAACTTTGTTGAACAATGTACAAAATAACATTTTAATTGATTAAATAGTAAATCATTTATTAAATATATTTCTATTATTTTAATTTTAATAATTAAATTATTTATAATTAAATAATTAAATAAGTTTTTTTTAATCCAATTATTTTAACGTCAAACAACCACCACAAATTGTTACTTTTCAAGTCTGTACACTGGCTTATTTTGTTTAATTTAATTTAATTTATTTTAATTTATTTTAATTTATTTTAATTTATTTTTAATTTATTTTAGTTATTTGTTTTTATTTTATTTTACTTTTCTTTTTGTGATTATTCTGTCGAACATTGAACATTTAAAATATTAACAAGATAAAAACAGGTCATTTAAAATAAAAAAAATAAAAATTATTACATGTATTTATTAAATATTAAATACTTTTATTTAATATAATTAAATAATATGAATTAATATTACCATTAAATAATATTAATTAATAATTTTAAATAAAAATAAAAAGTTGTAATAATTTTAGCTTTGATGAAAAGCAGCTCTGCTCATTCTCAGGTGTGTGTAACCTGGCTCAGGTGTGTGTGCATCAGTCACATGACCTCAGTGACCTCAGCTGCAGGTGCGTGTCATGTGTTTCTGTCCTTCACGCCACTTAAAGAAGAGTCGCTCGGCTGATAAACGTCGAGGTTTCTTCATCGGTTCATGGACTCGCTCATGCCGACAGCATCGGCTCAGCTGTTACTGCATCCAGATGTGCAGTTGTCAAGCCCATCATTTCTTCTCGTTTGCCCCAAACAAATGTCTTGCACATGTGCTGAACATCTTTGTCCCAGCAGCGGCGTTCGACACACTTGACACTGCACGTTTTCTCTTCTCTTTTACAGCGAAGCAGAACACACATGTCAGTTTGATTTATTGGCATAGCTCTATGATGACTACAAAGAAGACCTTTCATTTCTCCGAGTCAGCCGATCACATCCAAACATGCAGTCACTAAGCAGCCGTTGGCCAGATACACCTTAAAGACAAACGCAGAAACATGATCTCTCATTCTCACCCCTAATGTCTTTCCTCTGTCAGCGAGATGTTTATTTCTGGCCATCTGGATGTGTGTTTGTTTCTCTGCTCGTCCGAGAGGCTTCAGTCTCTGGCTTTAGGAATGGGAAGATGCTGCTCATGCATTGGCTCGGATCATCTATTTTTGATACCTGAGCACATTAGGATGTGATTTGTTTGCATGAAATATGATCTCATTAATGCAGTTTCTCTGAGATCAGTGCAGAAACCCAGGAGTCACAGATGTCCATCATACCTTCATGAAACTGAGGCTTAAAAAACATGATTATGACATTCAAAAGGCAGAATTATGGCATACAAAGTCATAATTATAAGATGAAAAGTCAAAATTATTACTTAAAAGGCATAATTATGACATTAAAAGTCAATATTATGACCAAAGTTGAAAGTCCGACTTAAAAAAAATCATAATTGACATAAAAAGGCGAAAGTATGACATACTAAATCGAAACTATGACATTAAAAGTATAATTATGACATACTAAATCGAAATTATGATATTAAAAAGTAACAATTGACATTTAAAGTCATAATTATGACAAAATCTAAATTATGACACAAAATAATGAAATTCTGACTTAAAAAGTCATGTGACAAGTTGAAATTAGGACATAAAAAGGAGACTTATTGTCATAATGTTACCTGAGTACATTAGAATGTGATATGTTTGCATGAAATATGATTTCTCTGAGGTCAGGAGTCACAGATTCATGAAACTGGCCATAATCTCAGATAAACCCGGATCGATCTTGGCTCTGTGTGTGTTCGGGCTCCAGGTGCTTCATGACTGAATGATTCAAATGCAATAATTCACAAAAAAATCCCTCAAATTCATCTGGAATGTTCCTGGGCGATAAACACAATATTCATCTTTATATCTCTGACATAAACATCAGTAAATTAAAATGGTTGCATTTGTCATATAGTTTTGAAAGATATATGAACTAATAATGAGCAATACATTTATTACTGTATTTATAAATCTTTCTTAATGTTAGTTAATAATAATCCAGCTGTTCATTGTTTGTTCATGTTAGTTCACAGTGCATTAACTAATTTTAACAAATACAACCTTTGATTTTAATAACGTATTAGTAAATGATGAAATTAATATTAACTAAGATTAATAAATGCTGAAGAACTATTGTTCATTCTTAGTTCATGTAAACTAATGAACCTTATTGTAAAATGTTACCGATATCTGTAGGTAAATATTGCTGTTTATTAATGTGCATTGCTATATTAGTGTATATAAATGACAATGATTAATGTCCCTCTGGCTAGGAAAAAAGGCATTTCAGGGCAGAATAATAAATATGTGGAGACTGGATATGCTGGATATGGTCTAATGATGATAAATATTGAGCTCAGACTTTCAGGATCTGTTCTTCAGCCAATCTCTCCATTATCAGACTGGCTTTATCCCAGTGTCTCTCTCTGTCTAATCTCTCTCTCTCTCTCTCTCTCTCTCACACACACACACACACACACACACACACACACACACACACACACACACACACACACACACACACACACACACACACACACACACACACACACACACACACACACACACACACACACACACACACACACACACACACACACACACACACACACAGATCAGCACCAGCTCAGCTCTCTCATGTGTGGAAGTTTGTCTCTGCCATGGAATAAAAACATATCATGGTTAATTGTGACTTTTTATCTCACAAATCTTTGACTTTTCCCCCCCCTTTTTTCCCCTCAGATTTGCAAGTTTTTATCTTCCGTCTCACCTTAATAAACCAAAAACTGTGACCATATAAGAAGAAAAAAAAATCCTTTATAATCTCATAATCTGAATTATGAGATTAAAAGACAAAATTATGACCTATTAAATCATAATTAGATGAAGTCAAAATTATTACTTAAAAAATCATAGTTATGACATTAATCAAAATTCTGACATACTAAGTCGGGATACTGATTTTAAAAGTCATAAATGACATAAAAAGTCAAAATTATTAGTAAATTGACAATTGAAAATAAAAATTCTGACAAGAAAGATAGAAATTCTGAATGTCCTGATTATGAAGTCCTAATTATGAGATGAAAAGTCAAAGTTATTACTTAAAAAGTCATAATTATGACATTAATACTCGATTTTACGACACAAATTTGAAATTCTGTATTAAAAAGTCATAATTGACATAAAGTCAAAATTAAGACGTAGGCCTACTAAATTGAAATTATGACAAGAAAAAGTTTAAATTATTACACAAAATGAATAAAGTACCGACTTAAAAAGTTATATGACAAAAGTTGAAATGATATACCAAATCGAAATTGTGACTTAAAAAACATAATTAGGACATTAAAAAGGTGAAATTATGACATACTAAGTCATAATTATGAGATGAAAAGTCAAAATGATTACTTAAAAGTCGATATTATGAAAATGTTTTTATTCTGACTTAAGTCATAATTGACATAAAAAGTCAAAATTATGACATTAAAAGTAATAATTATGACATAAAGAGTCATCATTGTGACAAAATCTAAATTCTGACAAAAGAATGAAATTTTTACTTAAAAAGTCATTTGACAAATTGAAATTATGACATAAAAAGAAGACTTATTGATATAATTTCGACTTTTTAATCTCATAATCATGACTAAGTTTATCATAATTTCGAAGTTAGTGGTTCTATGTGCTTTTGACACATCCGGTGTAGACAAGAACGTCATGATAGTATGCGTTGTTTGCTGTTTAAAGAGTTAGCACATCTTTTTAATCACTGATATGTCCTCATGCATGACACACACTCTTCTAATGTTTGTCTGGCTGCAGTTTCTTCAATATCCAGCTGGTGTGACTGAAGGACTCGAGACGTTTCCCCTCTGCAACTCTTTTAAAGGACGGATGTGGACTGTGGTTATAATAAAGCTCTTGTGCTGTAATTGGAAGTAAAGCATTTCATTATTTCACTATATTGTCTCGAGCAAACAAAATGACTTGGTTTTATTGAAGGGCGCTCGAATATACACCCCCCTCCAAGTGCTGTCCTGGCCAAGTGGAGCAGAAAGAAGCAATTGTGCACTTTTATTGAACTGTAATGGACTGATTCATCGTATAGTCGGGTTTCTCTGGAATACCTTCATGATGGAAACGTGCCAAAGCGTGTCTCAGCTCCGCATAAAAATAAATGAGAAGCGCCGGAGCCAGAGAAGCAAAGCCAAAGGATATTGTTCCAGGCCAGGTCCTGGCCTCTCAAAGGCAATTTAAATAACTAGATGTGACAATCAAGAGCTTTTCTATAGAGAAGATGGAGACGCCACTCGCTGCAGTAGCTAAACTGTCAATTGAAAAATGACAATTTGAGTTGAAAGTTTGGTTTAGCCCTTTCGAGAGGAACAAATTGGTATTTTTCATTAGGAGACGTTGAGGAAAGATGTAATCGATCTGAAATTTGTGATCCATAACGGGCCTAACCTTCTCTGAGTTTAATAGTTCTGTTGTTAATGTTCTTTTGTGGGACAGACGGAGTATTTCATCTTATTAAAGTTTAAATGTACATAGGAACTTCTTTCTCAAAACAAGACATGAAGGAGAGTGGGGCGAGTTGTCTTGGCTTATTTCCTCAACGGAAAAAAAAACAACAACTCACAATTCGGACTCCCCCCCCCCTCCCCCCCGGAGAAGTTAGAATACAGAATGGCAAGATGTAAACTTAGAATTACAAGACAAAATACAGAATTGCAAGATGTAAACTCAGAATTCCAAGACATAATACAGAATTGCAAGATGTAAACTCAGAATAACAAGACAAATCACAGAATTGCAAGATGTAAACTCAGAATTCCAAGACAAAATACAGAATTGCAAGATGTAAACTCAGAATTACAAGACATAATTCAGAATTGCAAGATGTAAACTTAGAATTCCAAGACAAAATTCAGAATTGCAAGATGAAAACTCAGAATTACAAGACAAAATACAGAATTGCAAGATGTAAACTCAGAATTAAATTTTTTTTTAGAATTGTCAGATGTAAACTCAGAATTACAAGACAAAATACAGAATTGCAAGATGTAAACTCAGAATTACAATTTTTTTTAGAATTGTCAGATGTAAACTCAGAATAACAAGACAAAACACAGAATTGCAAGATGTAAACTCAGAATTCCAAGACAAAATACAGAATTGCAAGATGTAAACTCAGAATTACAAGACATAATTCAGAATTGCAAGATGTAAACTCAGAATTACAAGACAAAATACAGAATTACATGACAAAATACAGAATTGCAAGATGTAAACTCAGAATTACAAGACAAAATACAGAATTGCAAGATGTAAACTCAGAATTACAAGACAAAATACAGAATTTCAAGAAGTAAACTCAGAATTGCAAGACAAAATACAGAATTGCAAGATGTAAACTCAGAATTACAATACAAAATACAGAATTGCAAGATGTAAACTCAGAATTCCAAGACATAATTCAGAATTGCAAGATGTAAACTCAGAATTACAAGACAAAATACAGAATTACAAGACAAAATACAGAATTGCAAGATGTAAACTCAGAATTACAATACAAAATACAGAATTGCAAGATGTAAACTCAGAATTCCAAGACATAATTCAGAATTGCAAGATGTAAACTCAGAATTACAAGACATAATTCAGAATTGCAAGATGTAAACTCAGAATTACAAGAGAAAATACAGAATTACAAGACAAAATACAGAATTTCAAGATGTAAACTCAGAATTACAAGGCAAAATACAGAATTGCAAGATGTAAACTCAGAATTACAAGACAAAATACAGAATTTAAGATGTAAACTCAGAATTACAAGACATAATACAGAATTGCAAGATTACAAGACAAAATACAGAATTTCAAGATGTAAACTCAGAATTGCAAGACAAAATACAGAATTGCAAGATGTAAACTCAGAATTACAATACAAAATACAGAATTGCAAGATGTAAACTCAGAATTCCAAGACATAATTCAGAATTGCAAGATGTAAACTCAGAATTACAAGACATAATTCAGAACTGCAAGATGTAAACTCAGAATTACAAGACAAAATACAGAATTACAAGACAAAATACAGAATTGCAAGATGTAAACTCAGAATTACAATACAAAATACAGAATTGCAAGATGTAAACTCAGAATTCCAAGACATAATTCAGAATTGCAAGATGTAAACTCAGAATTACAAGACATAATTCAGAATTGCAAGATGTAAACTCAGAATTACAAGAGAAAATACAGAATTACAAGACAAAATACAGAATTTCAAGATGTAAACTCAGAATTACAAGGCAAAATACAGAATTGCAAGATGTAAACTCAGAATTACAAGACAAAATACAGAATTTAAGATGTAAACTCAGAATTACAAGACATAATTCAGAATTGCAAGATTACAAGACAAAATACAGAATTGCAAGATGTAAACTCAGAATTCCAAGACAAAATACAGAATTGTCAGATGTAAAAGACAAAATTCAGAATTGCAAGATGTAAACTCAGAATTCCAAGACAAAATACAGATTTGCAAGATGTAAGTTCAGAATTACAAGACAAAATACAGATTTGCAAGATGTAAACTCAGAATTACAAGAAAAGATTCTGAATTGCGAGAAAAAAGTTGCAATTAACTTTTATTTTTATTTTTTTTAATCCGTGTCAGAAACAAGCTTCCATAAATTTCTGCACAGACACAAACTTTAAAGTCTAGACTCCAAAAATCTGAACATTTCCACCATTAGAGCTCAGGGGGAAAAGAAAGAACGACGCCGCTCATCCAACACTCGTCGGTGTGTTTTCACAGTTTCTGGGATCAGATGAAGACGAGATCTGTGTGTGTCTCCAGGATCTCCAGCTGAGGAGAAACATCTCAGCGTATCAGTGGCGTGACATTAACCACTTCACGAGGTCAAGAAGTAGCCCGTGTTATTGCTCACCTTCTCAGACTCCTGCAGATAACTCAATATAGGAATATTCCAGTAGTCTCTCTCCAGGGAAATCTGATAGGCTTTATCCAGAGTATATTTTGTCTTGTGGAACATGAGAGGCATTTCTGCTTCCTCGCGTGAAAAGAGTTGCTTGAGTGCTTTTTTTACTCTCATCTACTCTTACTTTTGAATGGAAAAAAAATGCATGATTAACTTCTAATGTTTGTATAATGAACATTTAATTTGGTTTCACAGATAACAAAAAGAACATTTTGCTTGCATTCCATTAAAAACATTATTCCAGAATGTTCTCAGAATGTTCAAAGCATCCAGTTTTTTAAATATATATTTTCTTTTTTTATTCTTGGTTATGTGAACATTAGAGAAAACATCACATGAATGTTTCATCACTTTGCAAAAATATCTCAACTGTTTCTCTTATGACATTAGAACTTTGAAATCTCATGTTTCTCAGATGTTTCTCCTGAATAAAAACCCAGTAATCTCGCATATGCGTCTCAACAAGGTCTAAAACTGAGCTTATTATTGCTAATACACAATTATCTGCAGTCAAAGTCTCAATAATATTGATTCAAATGTTTTTATTATAAATGCACAGTTGTGTGAGCATGAAGCTATAATAGAACACATCCAAAAACAAACAATTAAAAAAGTTGGGTAATCACTGTCAGCTAATTCAAAAGACTTTCAAATATGTGTTCAGTGTTGGCAGATCTTCCTCTCAGTCTGAATGTGTGTGTGTGTGTGTGTGTGTGTGTGTGTGTGTGTGTGTGTGTGTGTGTGTGTGTGTGTGTGTGTGTGTGTTTTAGTGTCTGAAGTGTGTTAGACACGCGAACACTGACCTCTAGTGATCAGGAGAGAACAGTGACTCTTCTCATGCTTTGATCCAAGTCTGATTCTTCTTAATGAATCGTTTCGGACAATGAACCGGATCAATTAAACCGATTCAGCGATTCGTTTGATTCACTCAAAAGTGCTCCCAGAAGTCCAAGCGCAGCTCCCTATTTGAAGGTAAATATTTAGTAAATTTACTTTTTTTCATTACTTTTGTCCACTTAATCCAGCCTAAGTGTGTTCACTGACTTGTCTGGATGGTTTTAGAGGACTTTTGGGCACTTGACAGCCGGTCAATCTGTGAGATCATCATTTTAGATGGTTTAAGATTGTCTGTCTTTCGGTTAGTTTAGTGAATTATGTCCTTCAAACAATTTTATATTATTAATTATTTTCAACTGCTTTAATTTACCACTGTGTGACAACATGCCCCTGTGTATTGTGTCAGTGTGATTACCATATCTTTTATCAGCTCAGTAACATTGGAAATGTTTAGTTATGTGTTTGTAGTCTTATGGTTTGTGTCTGTAAGAAATTGGCTTAAAAAGATTAAACTATCCTAAAAAAAGAAAAGAAAAATTTGTGCCTGTTTTTCCCAACAGTGTCTTTCTATATTGTTGTTGTCGTCTCAAATATATGGATCAGAAGCATTTCTGCATTATAAGAAAAAAAATGCTTTTGTTAATTATGACATTAAAAAATCACAGTTATGACATACTAAGTCATAATTTGTGCTTTTTTCGTAATTATGAGATAAAAAGTATAAATTATTACATTGAAAAATCATAATTGACATATACTAAGTCATAATTATGAGATAAAAAGTGGAATTTGGTCAATTATGAGATAAAAGCTGAAATTATTTAGAATAATGACGTACTTTTTATGTCATAATTAAGATAAAAAGTCAAAATTATGACAGTAATTTTGGAATTAAAAAGTAGAACTTAGATAAAAAGTCAAAATATGAGTCATAATTCTGTCATTATTTAAAATGTATGTCATAATTTCATTTTTATGTGTCATAATTTTGACTCTAAACTGCTTGGTATGTAATATTTTGACTTTTTATGTCATAATTTAGACTTTTAATCTCATAATTATGAGTTAGTATGTCAGTTACAATTTTACTATGTCATAATTATGTTTCATAATTCATGATTTTGTTTCTTATGTGGCAGAAAGGGCCTTCCATTCACACATGATGTTAAGCATCCATTGTTTCATGGTGATCAGAAGGAGAAGTGCTGTCCTAAATCCCTGAGATCCGCATCTGGCTCCTGGGTGGTCTGAGACTGGGCTGTAATACCACACTGGGCCTCATTTACTCTAGTACTGTGTTTTTAAAGCATGTATATTTTATGGTTTGAGGTTTTAAGGAGTTCTGATGCTAAAGTGTCGCTGGCTTCATGAAGTGTGTCTATAAATCTGAAAGGTTAAAACGAGGAGAACGTTGAACCGACTGCCAAGTAAACCGGTGATGAATGTTCTCTGAGTGACGGTTTTATAGTCTTGTTAAAGTTCATGTCTATCCTTTCATGATTTCCATAAATAACACACAAGCTGGAGAGAAACCCACGCCAGTGTTAGTTTAGTCTAATCTGTTGTATGTGGACGATTCCCTGCAGATTATGTGTTTTGAACAGCGGCCGATAAAACATGGAGTGTTTACTGAGACCCGAGTCACTGTTACTGTTCACGACTGATTCTTACAAACCCCAGATTATGAATTATTCCTCGTGATTATGATTCAAACGCTGATGAAATCCCACAGAACATTTACTGGTCAAGTTAAAAAAAATTACCATTTCAAATGTTTTGTTTTTTTAAGTCTCTTCTGCTCACCAGAGCTGCATTTATTGGATGAAAAACACAGTAAAAATTATGAAATATTATTAGAATATAAAACAGCTGTTTTCTATGTGAATATATAGTAAAGTGTAATTTATTCCTGTGATCAAAGCTGAATTTTCAGCATCATTACTCCAGTCTTCAGTGTCACATGATCCTTCAGAAATCACTCTAATATGATGATTTGATGATCAAGAAACATTTATGATTATTATCAGTGTTGAAAACAGTTCAGATTTCTGTGGAAACCGTCATGCATTTTTATTTTTCAGGATTCTTTAATGAAGAGAAAGTTCAAAAGAACAGCATTTATTTGAAATAGAATCTTTTGTAACATTATAAATGTCTTTACTGTCACTTTTCAATTATTATTTAATAATAATAATAAAGTCTGAACGGTACTGCATCACAGTTTCCACGAAAATCTGAAGCAGCACAACTGTTTTCAGTATTGATAATAATAATAATAATAATAATAAATGTTTCTTGATTATCAAATCATCATATTAGAGTGATTTGTGAAGGATCATGTGACACTGAAGACTGGAGTAATGATGCTGAAAATTCAGCTTTGATCACAGGAATAAATTACACTTTACTATATATTCACATAGAAAACAGATGATTTACACTGGAATAATATTTCATAATTTTTACTGTATTTTTCATCCAATAAATGCAGCTTTGGTGAGCAGAAGAGACTCTTTCAATCTTAATTATTCCAAACTTTAGACTGGTACTGCACGTTCTCAGATTTGAGTTGGGAAAGTTTCGGCTCTGAATGGATCAGTGGATATTTTTTAACAGGCCAGTTTGTGTTGAAGGTCAGACAGTCTTCTAAAGATGACGTGAGTGATCATATCTCTCATATCTCTCATATCTGGCTCATACGGGTTCGGTTGTGGCACAGAATGTGAAGGATTGATCAGAGAACTCGGTTCTTCTCCTCTCAGGTCTCTCTCCTTCTGTTCTGCTGCGTTCACAGGCTTTAAACGAACAATTCACCAACAAATGCAACCAAAAAATAATGCTTTGGTAAAATATTGTTAATTATGACAAAAAGTCACAGATAAGTCATAATTTGAGGTTTTTTTCTTCATTATTATGAGATAAAAGTATAAATTATTACATTGAAAAATCATAATTGACATACCAAGTCATTATGAGGTAAAACGTTGAAATTATGACATAAGTCAATATTGCATAATTTTGACATTTGGTCAATTATGAGATAAAAGCTGCAATTATAAAAACAAAATTATGACATAAAAGTCTAAATACATAGTCAAAATTTTGACTTTTTATGTTATAATTATGACAAAAAGTCAAAATTATGAAGGTCATAATGTGTAATATTTAGACTCTCATGTCATAATTTTACATACTATTTTTAGTGTCAAATCACATTTTTTTGTTTTGTTTTATAATTTCAGCTTTTATCCCATAAATGACCAAATGTCAAAATTGTCATAATTTTTACTTTTAATATCATAATTAAGATAAAGCATTTTGATCATCATTTACTCCTCCTCCTGTATATGATCTCATCAAACACAGAAGATGATGTTTGGCAGAATGTCTGAGCTTCTCTCTTCTAATTCATTTATTCATTCACTACGGTTGAGTAAATAATGACAGAGTGTGTGAATTATTTCTTTCACAGTCTTGATGGAGCATGTCTACAGCGGTTTGTATTTGCTGCTTATATAACTCTCTATTTATATTGTCTTCTTTGCTGATATTTGTTTGTGACAAGTTGAATTTTGTATGCATCATGTCAAAGTCTGAATATTGAAGCATAATAGAGAGAAAATACTGTCTGCAATATAATCTCGGCTTGTTCCTTGACCTGGTTGACATTTCATTTTTCTTCCTCCATTTCTTTATTTGTATGTTTTTTTGTTAGTTTTTTGCACAAAATGTACTTATGGCCAAAAACATATATTGTAGCATATTTCATCTCTATGTGTACATGAGATGCATATAAAAACAAGACATTAGTGGTGTGGATTTGGCAGTGACTCTTTCTGTGAGTTTCATCGTTACACCAGTAGGAGGCGCTGAGTCTTTATATATGATTTATTGAATCATTCACCGAACCAATTTGTTCTAAAACATTGATTTATTTAAAAAGGAAACACGTGACTGCTTTTATATACTAATTATTGAATCATTCACTTAACCGATTTGTTATATAACTGATTCCTTCAGAAAGGAAACACATGAATGTCTTTTTATCTGATTTATTGAAACTTTCACTGAACCAGTTCGTTCTAAAACATTGTCTGCGTCCCAAATTCATCGATTCATTCTATTGATTCACTGATTCAATAGCTGACTCGACCGAAAGAGTCACTTATTGAATCAGTGACTCAATGGATTTGTTCAAACACATTTGGTTCATTCAGAAACTAGTTGTTTTTTCATATTTCTCAATACTTAGGTTATTTTTCTGAACTCTTCACAGGGTTCACAACTTTCAGCTTCACAGAAGTTCATTTCACATCCAAAATGCACTAAAACGACCAAAACACTTCATTCGTGTTTCAAATGCAACACTGCAAACACACTCTCCTGAAACACTAGCTAACAGCAGCGGGATCCACAGTTTAACATGACCACTGACTCTGGGCTTTCTGAAAGGTTTTGAGGTTTGAAAAAGTGACCTAAGTATTGAGAAATGAGATTGTAAACCCTGTAAATGACTGTCACTCGGAGACTGCGTTGAAGTCGACTGGTGTTTGCTGTTCTGACATCAGTTAGAATTGGTTCATAATTTTTATTCACATTTTTTTATAATTTAATAATTCACATAATTTCATAATAATTCACATTTTCAAATGATCATCAAAATACTGTACAATTAGTATTTTTTATCATTTGTTAATTTCATAAGTAAACACATACGTATACACAGTTGTACACAAGTTGACAGATCCTGGCATTTTACAAGCTGTACTGCATCTCAAAATATGATATATACATATATAGTCCTATAGCGGCTTCATGGAATAAAAATGAATTCATCACCCTGCAACGCCATTTAAAATGAACTAGTGAGCCAAATAAGTGTGTAAAAACATACAGTTGCTTTAATGCATTCAAATTCGGTATAACCTAAAATCTTTGTTGATGATAGAAAAATGAATTGACACGCCAACCATTTCATTATTTTCTAGAAAAACATTTGAATAAATCACATTTAGTGTGGAAAATCAACTTGATTCCAGCAGAATATTGAACGGATCAAACTGGGAGAATATTCCTGATATTTTTCTTCCACACATTGTTTATTGATGGTCTTTTTATATTGTTATCAGTCGTGTTTGATTTGCTCCGACATTAAAGTCGGCATGAAACGTTAGTTGCGATCATCTTCTCTCCTCTATAGTGTCGTATATCCCAGTGAAACACTTCTGGAACAAGAACAAATGTGGGCGGGGCTTGATTGTGTCTGTGGGGAATTGATTGTGGTTTGCTATTGGCTGATCTGATGTGAGTGACAGATTCTAGCCCCGCCCACTTCATCAGAGAAGAGAAAGAGATGCTGCAAGAGGAACTTATTCTGATTCAAGATTAAAGCATTTATAATAAACACTGCAATCTTTCTCTGTCCAGCAGAGGATGCTGAATCTCTACAGACTCACACACTCTCAGTCAAACACTGAAATAAACATTTAAAGTTGAATGGGCAAAACAAGGCTTTCCTCCATTACCTGCCAGTCATTGTTTACCAGGTTTGGACTAAGTACTAATGCAGTAAAACAGTGATATTAAAATACCAAATTCAATTTGATAATGCATCATATATAAGATGAACACAGAAGCTATGTTTTGTTTTTCAGCTTCTGAGATGTAATATTGACAGGCCTGTGCTGCGGTTTTATGGATGTTATTCGGTCACGTGACTGAAAACTATGAATTACAAATGATTTTCTGAAACCCACAGCTGCACACACTCCACAGCAACACACTCGCTCGTTTCAGATCATTACAGGCTTGTGGCAGCTCTTTATTAATATTCCTCAAATCTTACAGTTTTATTGCTTCTGTTAAAGTCAAACATCACTTGTAAGTGCTCATGTAAACAAAAAAAATTAATAAAAAAAATTTAAAAGGTAATTCGACTTTTTATCTCAGAATTGCGTGATATAAACTCGCAATTGTGTGTTATAAAGTCAGAATTGTGAGATATAAACACAATTGTGTGTTAAAAAAGTCAGAATTGTGAAATATAAACATAATTGCGAGTTATAAAGTCAGAATTGAGAGATATAAACTCACAATTTCGAGAAATAAACAAATTTTTCTCAGAATTGCACATTTATATCTCACAATTCGTTAGCCTCATAGCATAATTGCCAAAGTCACATTTCAATGTCTTTGGAAAACAAGAAAAAACACAAAATGACTTAGGCAATTATGCTATGAGGCTAACGAATTGTGAGATATAAATGTGCAATTCTGAGAAAAATTTGTTTATTTCTCGAAATTGTGAGTTTATATCTCTCAATTCTGACTTTATAACTCGCAATTGTGTTTATATCTCACAATTCTGACAATTTCTCACAAATCTGAGAAGTAAAGCAAAGCAATCCCGCAATTGTGGGATAAAAAGTCGCAATTATCTTTTAAAATGTTTTATTCTGTGTTTTTATTCTATACAAGCTTCCATAGTCTTTACACTGCAGTTACTGTAAGCATTTACACTAAAGACTAAAACCTATGGAAGCTTGTAATAAATAAAATAACTTAATTGCTACTTTTTATCACAATTCTGACTTTATTTCTCAGAATTGTGAGATATAAACTCATAATTGCAAGAAAAAAGGTCAGAATTGTGAGATAAAGTGTGTCAATAACCTTCACGGAAACATTTTAAAGCCCAGTTTTTGGCAGTGCTCTAGATTTTAATGCAAACGTATTGAACTGCTGACGTGAAGAATGTGTCGGGTGCTTTAACGGTTCTCCACATGTGATGAGCCTTTTACCTTTTCCTGACGTTCAGTTGTTAAAACCTGAAAGCTGTGCAGATGGGAATTGTGCAGTCGATAAATCGTTCTCTCTGCTGTGGTGTTTTTGCTGAGTTTGCTGCCACTTTCCTCAGAGAACTCGCTCAAAGCTCAGAGACACACGTGTCCGTGTCCGACGTCCAGCAAACAGATGGCCAGATGCATTTATGTCTACATGTTGGTAATTTCATGACTGGTTATCATAACTGTCATCATTTCATGCCATTCTTGCAATTCCAAACTAATTTGAAACTCATTTTTTCAAATGCATTTTGTGAAAAAGAACATTGCATTCTCTTACACAAAGATTCCTAAAATTTTGTCAGCCGAACCACTTAGAGGTCAAATATTTACTTGATCTTACCTCTTAATATTTTTTTTTATAATTTAACGACACTTCTGGGTGATTACTAGGGTTTTCTCTGTGGTTGCTAGGGTGATAATGGGGTTTTCTTGGTGGTTTTAGTTCTTGGTGGTTGCTAAGGCATTGCTAGGGTGAAACAATGGTGTTCTGGGTGGTTGCTAGGGTGATAATGGAGTTTTCTGGGTGGTTTTAGTTCTGGGTGGTTACTAGGGTGTTGCTAGGATGAAACTATGGTGTTCTGGGTGGTTTCGAGAGTGATACTGGGGTTTTCTGGGTGGTTTTAGTTCTGGGTGGTTGCTAGGATGAAACTAGGGTGTTCTGGGTGGTTACTAGGGTGTTGCTAGGATGAAACTAGGGTGTTCTGGGTGGTTTTAGTTTTGAGTGGTTACTAGATTGATACTAGAGTGTTCTGGGTAGTTGCTAGGGTGATCTGGGTGGTTACTAGGATAATACTAGGGTGGTTTGGGTGGTTGCTAGGGCATTGCGAGGGTGATACTGGGGTGTTCTGGGTGGTATCAGTTCTGGGTAGTTGCTTGGATGATACTAGGTTGTTTTGGGTGGTTGCTAGGGTGTTGTTAGGATGATATAGGGTATTCTTGGTGGTTGCCAGGGCATTGCTTGCGTTTCTTGTAGGGTGTTTTGGGTGGTTGCTAGGGTGATGCTGGTGTTTTCTGGGTTGTTGCCAGGGCATTGCTTGCGTGATAGTAGGGTATTTTGGGTGGTTGCTAGGGTGATGCTGGTGTTTTCTGGGTTGTTGCCAGGGCATTGCTTACGTGATAGTAGGGTGTTTTGGGTGGTTGCTAGGGTGATGCTGGTGTTTTCTGGGTGGTTGCCAGGGCATTGCTTGTGTGATAGTAGGGTGTTTTGGGTGGTTGCTAGGGTGATGCTGGTGTGTTCTGGGTGGTTGCTAGGGCATTGCTTGGGTGATAAATTAACTTTACGTTAACATCAGTACTTTTGATGGCATTTTAGAGACGAACAAAGGGCCAGCTGCATTTATGTCTACATTTTATTCATTTCATGACTTGTTATCATAACTGTCACCATTTCATGCCATTCTTGCAATTCCATTCCAAATGCATTTTGTGAATAATAACATTGCATTCTCTAACACAAAGATTCCCGTATTGATGTCAGCCGAACCACTCAGAGGTCAAATCTTTACTCTGAGACTTTTAAATTAATATTTTTTTGCAGGTAAGCATTAAATATTTCATCAATCTTTAAATATATTATTATGATAACACTTTACAGTAAAGTCTCATTCATTAACATTGTTTAATGCATTAACTAACGTGAACTACCAATGAGTAATATGTTTTTACAGCATTTAGTAATTCTTAAATCAAGATGCATTTACTGGAGAAGCAAAACTGAAGAAAAATGTATTAAAATGAAATGTTTCTGCTCAAAACAATGACAAATATCTGCCAGTGGAGTCAGAAAATAATCTTGTTTTCCCTTTTAATAAAGATTATTTTTCTGACCCCATTGGAAGATACTCGTTCTTGTTCTAAGCACAAACGCTCTTCTTTTATCTTCAGTCATTTTGCATCTTCTGTATCTTGATTTAAGAATGTTTAGATATTTGTGCTGGAAAACAAGACAGAAATACATAATTGTTTGCAGTGTAACGTGGTTGTATTATTTCTTCCCGGAGAAATAAACCTCTTCATTTATTTTAAATTCCCGATTATGAAGCGCTTTTTGAGATGATCAGCTTTTGCTCGGATGAAAAAGCTTGAACACAGGTGAGCTTTGACTGATGTGTTGAATATTGCTTAAGACTATTTGTACATTTTCAGCATATTTTTCACATACAGGAGAGATTTATCAACCTTCCTCCAGTCTAAGCTATAGTTCCTTTTAATCAATCATACGTGTCTAAACGCTCCTGGATTTGTGGTGAGTGATGTGGGTTTAAGGGTCTGTTTCTCTCAAGCAAAGGCCTCTAATCAATCTGAGATCAAAATAAAGCAGCATGTTTGGGGTGTTAATCAAACGTCTGGCGCTCGGATTGATTTGATATAAACCAACCGTTTGAACTTCAGTGTTCAGACCAGTAAGAGTTTCACTCGAAGACGGTCGTTTCTGTGCTGAAGAACATTTAGCCCTGTAACAGTACGAAATTATTCTGCAATATTAAAGGGGTCCTATAATGCCCTTTTCACAAGATGTAAAATAAGTCTCTGATGTCCCCAGAGTGTGTGTGTGAAGTTTTAGCTCAAAATACCCCACAGATATTTTTTAAATTGTCACTTTTCGAGGATGAGCAAAAACGCACCGTTTCGTGTCTGTTCCTTTAAATGCAAATGAGCTGCTGCTCCCGGCACAGGGGGCGGAGCTTCAAGAGCTCGTGACGTTTTACCTCACACACATATGCACTGAAAATTTCAAAAGCTTGTAGCCTTTTATGTTCAAACCGGAGTCAGACAATGATGGAGAGACTCGAGAAGAAGTGACAAAATGTAGAATACAACATTTCTGAATGGTAAGTTGATGAATTTATGTAGCTTATGTGTAGTTATCTTCTAGTCATTAGCATATTCTGTCTGGATAATCTATAAATCGTGTTCAGGGGGCGGGGTTTATGTAAATTCTAGGGTTGGTGATGTCACTAACCCGGGAGGAATGTGGTGTAGTCTCTACCAGCCGTTTGTTGTAGTCCTTAAGAAGCGATTTCTGTAAAAGCAAATATCTCCCTTTGCTTTGAACTTTGAGCGTTGTAACTTTGCAGATGTTGTTTATGCTCAAACAGCAACATTACACACTAACTAAAGTTAGAAAAGTTAAATCATAATCAACCAGCCCTTTAATGTGCAGAACTGCTCCGAGACATGAAGGTTGAGGATCCGAATGCAGTGCTTTAATGACAGGGTAAATCCACAATCGTAGTAAAAGGTCAGAGTACAGTCAATCAGTCAAACAAACAAATCCTGAGGGTGAGACAGGAATGTGAAAATCAGGACACAGGCCGAAATCAAAAACCAGGAACATGGAAAACAGTGGAAATGCAGTGTTACACGTATAAGACTTCGCTGGGAATGAACGAGTGTACATGGTTTAAATAGGCTGAGACTGACAAGGTAATGAGACACAGGTGGATGCAGTCAGGGATGAGTCCGGGCAGAGAGTTGTGGGAAATGTAGTTTGTGAGGGAATGACTGTAGTCCGGGGTGGAGAGCCTTCTGGTGGGAATGACGGGCACTCTCACTGCTGATCATGACAATTAATATTAATTTACTGATGTGTATCGATGAGGATGTTTTTCACAGCAGGAGCTCAAATTGGTACAAAACTTTGCAAAGCCAGTTTTTTTAATGATTTTTTGGGTAGTTGAAATGTGGTTGCTGGGTGGTTGCTAGGATGAAACTAGGGTGCTAGGGTGTTGCTAGGATGATATAGGGTATTATTGGTGGTTGCTAGGGTGTTGCTGGGTGTTCTGGGTGGTTGCTACAGCGATGCTAGTATGATACTAGGGTGTTGATAATGGGGTTTTCCTGGTGGTTTTTAGTTCTGGGTGGTTGCTAAGGCATTACTAGGGTGATACTGGGGTGTTCTGGGTAGTATTATTTTTGGGTGGTTTCTAGGATGAAACTAGGTTGTTCTGAGTGGTTGCTAGGGTGATACTGTTCTGGGTGGTTTTAGTTTTGAGTGGTTGCTAGATTGATTGCTAGAGTGTTCTGGGTGGTTGATAGGATGATACTGGGGTGTTCTGGGTGGTTGCTCAGGTGATACTGGGGTGTTCTGGGTGGTTTCTATGATGATTCTATGGTGTTTTGGGTGATTGCTAGGGTGATACTGGGGAGTTCTGGGTGTTTTTTGTTCTGGGGGGGGGGTTGATAGGATGATACTAGGGTGTTCTGGGGGGTTGCTATGGTGTTGCTAGGATGATATAGGGTATTCTTGGTGGTTGCTAGGGCATTGCTTGGGAGATACTAGGGTGTTCTGGGTGGTTGCTAGGGTGTTGCTATGATTTTTCGATTTTCCAATGAAACAAAAATGATTGAACTATGTTTTACAATAAAATAAAATACTTTTTCAGTCTTCAAAATTTCCCATTTACTTTAACGTGTTACTTGCAGTTTCTTTGGAATTGTTTGTAAAATTAACTTGCAATTTCTGAGGGGAAAAAGTAAATCGTATACCAGTTTTTTCAGTGTATATTTAGACATGAATGTTATGCGTTGTAATGACACAGGTCAATGCATGTAAGGAGACTGTTGTATACTTATAATGAAGCACATGCACACTGGTAAAGCTCTGATCAAACTAAAAGCTGTGGAACAACCTGGAAACCCAGAATTGAACAACCCATTTCCTCTTAATCTCATTTCTACTCTTTGACCAAGCAGTGTAAGTGGGATTTGGGGCGCAGTCGTGTTTAAAGTGCTCTGAGCCATAATTTGTTTTAAGTGCACACAGCATTTCATTGTTTGACAGATGATGAAACAACAGACATGGAAAAATCATACAAATACTCATATGATAGATTTACATTGTCTGACATGAAGAAAATCCAAATCCTACCATAGATATATATTTAGATTGATTAAATATTTATGAGCGTGTTTCATTGACAAACAAGTCAATCACCGGTCTGCTGTTTTCTAAAGCAGCCGAAGCTCGATTCACATCAGACCGCAGAGGCTGTTCAGAATGTTTATGAGTGGATTTATGAAGATGATGATGGTGATGAAGCACAGCTGAATTATTAAATGCACTGTGAAAAAAAAATACACTAGGGAGCTGCGGTTGCCAGAAAGTTTTAGGTTTTACAGATTGAGCGATAGTTCGCCAAAAAAACTTAAATTCTGTCATCGGGTGCTTTCACATCTGCCTCATTTAGGGTGCTTTCACATCTGTAGTTCGGTTCATTTGGTCCGGACCAAGGGCGAAAAATGATACTTTGTAGCATTTTTCAGGCGTTTTGGTTTCGAACCGCATCCTAGCTTCATTCTCAAATATAATTGTTTGTCTAAAGTGGTGTAGACAAACTATATAATAAAATATTACCAGGAATACAATCAGCCCACGCAGTCATCTCTCCATAGGAAACAGCGGCGTGTTGTCTGCCGGATTATCCACCTCTTTGTTTACTTCCGGGAGTTCTGTTGGAATTTTCCCGCACGTTAATTCTGACCAATCGAAGTGAAGTTATGGAAGTGCGTTCAAGACACATCTGGCCAACGAGTGATGTGGATGTTGTCATGTGACTGCATTTTGGTTCGTTTTATCAAATCATAAACTGATCCGGACCAGAGCGATCAGTGTGGTGTGAAGAGGAACCAAAACGCCTGAAAAATGCTACAAAGTATCATTTTTCGCCCTTGGTCTGGACCAAGCGTGCCGTACACGCCCTGAAAAGTGAAGCCAAAACGTCTCGATCGCCCCCCCGTGGCTGGTCCTAGTATAGGTCATAAACCCCGCCTCCCGAGACCAACTAAAATTAATTACACGTCCGAAGGTGGTTTCTGTCATTTTCTGTCGTTTTTATCACGCTGATGTAAATTAAAGTGTTTGTTTTTAAAATAAGTTAGTTTTTAGTTAGTTATTTGATGCTATAAAAACAGTGGTGTGACGTTATGATTGACAGCTGTGATTGACAGGTTCTCTGAGCGAAGTTGTCACTGAAGCGCCAACAGACTTTTTTTCGGGATCTTCGGAGGACTGAGGAGATTGGAGCTTTAAATTTAATATCTAAATTTAAAAATATCTTTGTTTGTTTTCCGAAGATGAACGAAAGTCTTATGGTTTGGAACGACATGAGCGTGAGTAATTAATGACAGAATTAATGACACCAGGGACTACAGGTGGAAATTAGCACATGTGCTACAACCTGGTAAAAATGCATCTCTCCTTTTTAAGGTTAATGTATATTTTACATTGTCCCTGTTCAAATAAATAAATAAATAAATTGTCCTTTTTGGGTGAACTGTCCCTTTAAATGTACAGTACAAGAAACTTTTCATCAATTATAATAATGTTGAATAGTAACCAAATTACTAATCTGTTTTTTACCTTTACAATACTAACAACCTCCTTAAAACAGATGATAAAGAGAAAAGTACACCACTACAATTAGCTTAATAACCCCCTAACCAATTAACAGGCTATGATTTACCGTTAAAATGACGATAATGTTTTACAGTGTGCAATTCCAGCATGTTTATTGAGTTTGGGTCTGAACGAGGGCTGGATGGAGAGAGATTGCTCTAGCTTTATTGCTTTATTGTCTTTTGCTTTACTCATCATTCTGTTAAAATACAAATTGTGGGGTTTAAAGTCTTTTAATGAAGAACAGTAAAAGAAAGCCCATCAATATTAATGTTTCTTAACGCATTAACTATTGTAAAGTTTTAACAATGTTGCTTTCAACATGTTTTATGCACTAATTCTTTGGGCCTTGTTTCCATTTAATAAAATGTGACTTTATGCTGACAGAAACGTGATCATAAAAACTCTCACAGTCGTCGTCGTCTTATTCTCCAATCCTTTACCTCCTTTAAAATTAATTTGCTCTCTTCCTCAAATAATGACTAATGACTGCCTTGAAATATTCCACACATGCATTAGTGTCAGAGATTGCTATTATTATAATCATGCAAATGAGAACATACTCAGATTCATTTGCGAGATGTCAAGGCGCTAGTTTCCTCACATTTAATTAGATTTTGGAGTTAACGTGAGCAGCCCTGAGAGGTTATGATAGCAGTCAATTAACAGCTCTGCTTTTCAGCCATTCGTCGGGAAAAGTTGCTAAAAATATTACCAGCCCACAACTGTGTTTGTTTGCAGAGCGAGCCGAGAGCTTTCTGTACATTATACTGTGTTGTTCAGTTTTAGCCACTACAGATTGCACTTGAGATTTTAACACGTTGACTCGTCTTCAAGAGTTGTCTAACAGGATAACACACTAATAATCTGGTTTTAGTGGACTAGCGATCTGTTAACCGTCCCCATTTTCCTTGCTTATACTTGATGGACAGTTTTATCTCTCTCGCTTTTCACTGCTGAACAAGGAGCAATGGCTGTGTAATCGAACCTTTTTTATTGTTCATGTGCAGATGTAGAGAATGATGGGAAATGCAGTTTGTTGAACACGTCTGTCACCTCATAAATCAGTTAAATACAGAGTTTTATGGCAAGCTTGAACACGCTTCTTCATTAACAGCAACTTTCACAACTTAAGATCAAAATCCAAAAGTTGAAAATTGGAATAAATATAATCTGGGGGAAGAAATCTAATTGCGATTTTTATTTATTTTCTATTTTCTGTTAAAAATGGCAATTGCACATAAAATATGATTTTAAAGATCCAGGTTTACTGTGTTTGTTTGTAGGGCTGCAGAATTCAGCCAAAGTTTTGTGATTATATATCAGAATGACTGTATAATAACAACAACAACAACAATAATAAATATAGCCGCGAGCAGCGATGACGGGCCCAAGCCCCGGTGCCACCGTCACCTCAGTATAACTTCAGGGTGCACAACGAGCAATATGCATTTAAAGCCATTAAATGTAAAAAGACTATGTTAAAGTCATTTGAATGCGCTTCATTTACTGTAGTCAGCTGGTGCCACTATTACCGTGAACGACAACAGCCTCATCCATGAGATCATATAAATAAACTCAATGTGACAGGATGTCATAGTACAGTTTCAAGTGATTATGAATGTATCATTTGCATATCGAAATTGTGATATGCACCAGAGGTATTTGTTAAGGTCATTTTATATTTTTACTAACCGAATAAATAAACTAATTATATAAAACTATATTCTCAGGGCACTACAAATGAACTGGTTATATGCCTTTATTTAGCTATTCGAATTGATATTAAAAGATAAGGCTTAAGAAATGTCTCAACTGCAGACAGCAATGAATGGGTTAAACTCTAAACCAGCAAGAGTGTAAAATAGACTCAACTGAGAATAGGTACTTCTATTCTACTAAAATAGGTTTTACTGTAATATGTACAGTAAGATACTGTAAAATGTGTATACAGTATGTTACTGTAAACAGCAAAGGATTATGGGAAAATATATGGTCACTACTGTAATTCTTCTTTACTGTAAATCAATTTACAGTAGTGAACTTCCCCGCGAAAAACCAACAAATTGCAAGAGAGATTACTTTTCAAGTTTTTTTGACTGTATAAGCATTTTTTCAGTATAAGCATCAACATCAGCATCAGCTTCAGCTTCAGTATCAGCATCAGCATCAGCATCAACATCAGCATCAGCATCAGCTTCAGTATCAGCAACAGTATAAGCATCAACATCAGCTTCAGTGTCAGCATCAGTATTAGCATCAGCATCAGCATCTGCTTCAGTATCAGCATCAACATCAGCATTAGCATCAGTATCATCTTCAGTATCAGCATCACCTTCAGTATCAGCATCAGTATAAGCATCAACATCAGAATCAGCATCTGCTTCAGTATCAGCATCAGTATAAGCATCAACATCAGCATCAGCTTCAGTATCAGCATCAGCATCAGCATCAGCATCTGCTTCAGTATCAACATCAACATCAGCATTAGCATTAGAATCAGTATCATCTTCAGCTTCAGTATCAGTATCAGCATCAGCTTTAGTATCAGCATCAGCATCAGCATCAGCTTCAGCATCAGCATCAGCTTCAGCTTTAGTATCAGCTTCAGTATCAGCATCAGCATCAGCATCAGCATCAGCTTCAGCTTCAGTATCAGCATCAGCTTCATTATCAGCATCAGCATCAGCATCAGCTTCAGTATCAGCATCAGCATCAGCATCAGCTTCAGTATCAGCATCAGCTTCATTATCAGCATCAGCATCAGCTTCAGCTTCAGTATCAGCATCAGCTTCAGTATCAGTATCAGCTTCAGCTTCAGCTTCAGCTTCAGTATCAGTATCAGCATCAGCATCAGCATCAGCTTTAGTATCAGCATCAGCATCAGCATCAGCTTCAGCATCAGCATCAGCTTCAGCTTCAGCTTCAGTATCAGCTTCAGTATCAGCATCAGCATCAGCATCAGCATCAGCATCAGCTTCAGTATCAGCATCAGCTTCATTATCAGCTCCAGCATCAGCATCAGCTTCAGTATCAGCATCAGCATCAGCATCAGCATCAGCTTCAGTATCAGCTTCGGTATCAGCTTCAGTATCAGCATCAGCATCCGCTTCAGCTTCAGCATCAGCATCAGCATCAGCATCAGCTTCAGT
>NC_138731.1:45339999-45394999 GCF_965113295.1 Leuciscus leuciscus | reverse complement strand
GATGTTGTATACCAAAATGCATTGAACTCAGACCTTGCTCCACTTAACACAGTATATAACAGACTTTGCAGATTTGCTCTTGGATGTCATTATCTTACTCATCATTGTATAATGTCTAATGCACTTAATTGGCCATCTCTAAGTAGTAGAAGACACACTCATTGGCTTCAACTTTAATATTTAAATGTATTAACTTCAGTTATCCTCCTTATTTAAAACAGTATCTTGTACCTTATACACCAAACTATGAGATGCTCAACTTTATTTCTCTGTCCCGCGAGTTAAAAAAACAATTGGCAAAAGAGCTTTTAAGTTTAAGGCTCCAGCAGAATGGAATAATCTCTCTGTGGAAATAAGATCAATATCTTTGCTTGGTTTGTTTAAACATGCCTTGTCTGCTCACTTTAGGATAAATCGCCTTTGTTACTAAAGATGCATACAATTTTCAGATCTACTGCGCATACTTAATGTTTATATCTGACTGTAGTTAAAAATGTATTCATACTCAAGTGTTTACTCATTTACTTATTATTGACCATCTTGGCCTTTTGGTGGTTTGTAATTTTTTGATGAATAAATGCAGGTGTTGTTTGTTTGTTTTTGTTGTTTTTGTTTTTTGTTGTTGTTGTTTGTTTTGATTTTCCACTTCTCTGTGGTTATGTAAATATTGTGTTATATGTTGGGACCCCCTCGCAAACGAGATGATACATCTCAAGGGGTTTATCCTAATAATAAACAAACTTTAGACATTTGATGCTCAAGAAATATTTATGATTATTATCATATACTATACTGTATCATATCTATATGTATATATATACTGTATATAAACACACACACTCTTGTACATCTATCTTTATGAGGACATTCATTGACACAATGCAATCTCTAGCCGCTTACCCTAACCTTATCCATCACAACTAAGTGCCAAACCCGACCCCTGACCCTAAACCGACCCTTAACCTCATTATAACCTGATCCCTAAAACCAAGTGTTGACCCTCAAACAGGCCTTTAAAGGCTCTCAGAAACTGAGGACCGGCCAACATGTCCTTTACCCTCTCTGTCCTCACTCCAATGGTCTAACTCTCAAACTGGTCCTCACAAATATAGTTGAACAAGTACACACACACACACACACACACACACAGACACACACACACACACACACACACACACACACACACACACACACACACACACACACACACACACACACACACACACACACACACACACACACACACACACACACACACACACACACATTCAAAGGTTAGGAATAACTCTCTGACACAATATTTAACACATATTTTTAATATACTCTATTTTAAGCCTCTTTAGTGGTGGTTTAGTGCTTCTGTAAACAAGTGTTCTTGCAGAGAATTGATTATGTTCTGAAAACTTGTGCATTATTTACAGCTACTTTTGTATATGATGCTCAAGAAATGCCCCAGAAAAGCAGTTCCAGGGGGAAATATTGTTTCTTAATGAAACAGTTTGTTCACAGTGTCACCGACTCTGTGTGTGAAAATAACATGAATACGGCTAATAATAACTCGAGGCGTGTTGTGTCTTTACCGGCTTCATTTATTCCAGAACAACAGAGTCCCACAATATAAGCTGAGCTTTAACTCCAGCAAAGTAAAACATGTCTGTGTTTCCTAACGCTGTAATACAATGTTGATCTGTTCTGCTTGTTGAAAGCGTGGTGCTAGGGAAGACCTCACGTCTCTGTGCGCAAATCCTCTGCCGTCGCAGTGAAGTGCAGAAGAAAGATCATCTTTATCTGAAGAGCGTGAGATGATGTGATGTGACGAAGCTGTTGAGATGTTTAAAAGCAGCCAGTGTGTGTTCCTGCAGAGGTGCTTCAGTGTGTGGAGCGAGACCAGTGTGTGTGTGTGTGTGTTCAGGAAAGGCACCTTGGACACGCCGTGTGTTCAGACTACTGATCAGAGACACAAACATGGCGTCCAAAGGAAGAAAGAGTCACTATGTTTAAGAATTTAAAAAGTTGCTTTGCCATATGTTTTGTTGTGCTTTATAAATAACAGCTTTTGATTCTCTGCAGAATTTGAAGATTCGGGATGTTTGTCTCTGTTAAAACAGCAAGATATATACCAGACGCTCAAACCTGTGCTGTTACTAGAGCTCACATTACAACCACAGCATATCTCAGTTCTGTGAAACAGCAGAACCAGTGTCACTCATGTTTGAGCAGAAACAACTCGTGTTCAGGCCTTTCTGCTCAGCGCTGGAAAGCTTTCCTGATATTAACACGGGTCCTAAAGCTCTTGCCTGATCGTAACCTATTCTAATATTCCTCTTTTTAATGTCTCTCAGCCATCTCTCTTTCTACAGTCTTTCTTCAAATCTCCCGCTTGCTCATTCTCTCTCTCTCTCCTCCTCCATCATGAGTGGACACCCCCCCTAATGCTGATTGGCTCACTCTCCTCCCCCATCATGAGTAGACACCCCCCTAATGCTGATTGGCTCACTCTCACCTCTCCCATCATTAGTGGACACGCCCCCTAATGCTGATTGGCTCACTCTCACCTCCCCCATCATGAGTGGACACACCCCCTAATGCTGATTGGCTCACTCTCACCTCCCCTATCATGAGTGGACACACCCCCTGATGCTGATTGGCTCACTCTCCTCCCCCATCATACCCCCCTAATGCTGATTGGCTTACTCTCACCTCCCCCATCATGAGTAGACACCCCCCTAATGCTGATTGGCTCACTCTCACCTCTCCCATCATTAGTGGACACGCCCCCTAATGCTGATTGGCTCACTCTCACCTCCCCCATCATGAGTGGACACACCCCCTAATGCTGATTGGCTCACTCTCACCTCCCCCATCATGAGTGGACACACCCCCTGATGCTGATTGGCTCACTCTCCTCCCCCATCATACCCCCCTAATGCTGATTGGCTCACTCTCACCTCTCCCATCATTAGTGGACACGCCCCCTAATGCTGACTGGCTCACTCTCACCTCCCCCATCATGAGTGGACACACCACCTAATGCTGATTGGCTCACTCTCCTCCCCCATCATGAGTGGGCACACCCCTAATGCTGATTGGCTCACTCTCACCTCTCCCATCATGAGTGGGCACACCCCTAATGCTGATTGGCTCACTCTCACCTCTCCCATCATTAGTGGACACGCCCCCTAATGCTGATTGGCTCACTCTCACCTCCCCCATCATGAGTGGACACACCCCCTAATGCTGATTGGCTCACTCTAACCTTCCCCATCATGAGTGGACACACCCCCTAATGCTGATTGGCTCACTCTCACATCTCCTATCTTTAGTGGACACGCCCCCTAATGCTGATTAGCTCACTCTCTCTTCTCCCGCTTCATGAGTGGACACACCCCCAAATGCTGATTGGCTCACTCTCACCTCCCCATCATGAGTGGACACACCCCCTAATGCTGATTGGCTCACTCTCACCTCTCCCATCATTAGTGGACACGCCCCCTAATGCTGATTGGCTCACTCTCTCTTCTCCCGCTTCAAGAGTGGACACGCCCCCAAATGCTGATTGGCTCACTCTCTCTCCTCCCCCATCATGAATGGACACGCCCCCTAATGCTGATTGGCTACAAGAGTGTTGTGCTGCTCGGTCTGATACACTTTCAACAGTGTTTCTCAGAAATCACTCACTGCACCTTTAAATAATGATGCAAATACCAGTAAACGGATGAGCGCGAGCCTTAGTAAATCACCTTGCAACAAGGTCAGTCGCAAAAATGACTGTCCATGCCTTTTCATTGCTAATTTCTCACTGCGTGTCTTTAGTAAATCCTGACAGTAGTTTCTTAAAGCTAAAAGAGGGTTTGTGCTGTTAGTAAATATGGCCCAATGTCTCACAAATCAGAGAAAAAAGTCATAATTGTGAGTTATAAACTCAGAATTGTGAGAAATAAAGTCATGATTAAGTGATATAAACTCGAAATTGCAAGATATAAACTCGCAGTTCAGACTTTATTTCTAGCAGTGTTGTTTATAAATCGCAAATATGACCCCCCCCCCCCCCCCCCCCCCAGAATTGCAAGATAAAAAGCAGCAATTACCTGTTTTATTCTTTGTTCCGTGGCAGAAACAAGCTTCCATAGTTCTGAGGGAACACAAGTGCACGTCAATAATACAAGCAACATCTCTGAATTCAGGAGATCACACTTACCTGTCACTGCTGCAAAATAATCTAGATGTTACGGTGAAAGAGCAAACATCAAACCTGTGAAGAGAGTTCTGCACCTCACAGACAGACAGTCTTTAGCTCTTCAGTTAAGAATATTTAGATATTTGTACTGGAAAACAAGACAGAAACTACACTAGAAAATCATTTTTTTCAGTGTATTCCTTAGGGATGTTAAATCTGTGTTTTGTGTGTGTGTGTGTGTGTGTGTGTGTGAGAGAGAGAGTGAGTCTGTGTGTGTGTGTGTGTGTGTGGGGGTGTGTGTGTGTGTGTGTGTGTGAGAGAGAGTGTGTGTGTGTGTGTGTGAGAGAGAGTGTGTGTGTGTGTGTGTGTGTGTGTGTGTGTGTGTGTGTGTGTGCGCTCAGAATCACAGCAGTGGTTTATGGGTTTCACACTCACATTTAAAGAGACAGTCACACTTCTTCTACATGCTAACACAGGTGTGTATCCACCAGGGGTGTAACTATATATATCGTGTCACAATATTTTGCAATACAAAAATGCAACATTATGTTCTGTGGATAATGACAATCTGTACTGTGTATAATTCACCCAAAATAAAAATTACAATTACAAGTTCACAGAGTTTTAGTGTCAGTTCGACATTAAACTATATATAATGTTGAATATAATGTATAATAATGCAATGGGGGAATATTTGAGTGTCCTGATAATGCCAAACGTCTGATGTTACCAGTAAAAAGTGTCCAACATTATTTTAAACACATCTAGTCAGTGAAAGAGTTCAAGCATTCGTCTGAAATAATTGTGTATTTGCATCTTCAGAATTATGAATATTGTTATTCTGGCGTCTCTATTGTCCTGTGCTTTGGGTTTCAGCACCAAGTCCAAGACTATTCATTTACACACACAATGTAATACCAAATTTAGCATTTTAAATCAACAATTAAACCTTTGATCATATGTCTTGGAGTATCAAGTGAGTTCAGTATCGGGATATGTGTCGAATCGTGACGTGAGGGTCTCGCTACACCCCTAATATACACACATTGTTCTTTCACGTTTACACAAAAACACATTCATACACCACAAACAGGGATTGGTATAGTATCAAATGATCTCTCTCCAAACTCATACAACACATAGTCACAGCAGTTTGATGAATCCGGATGGTCGTATGATCTCTGGTTGTCCAGACTGATGAACAGATGATATCAGCCAGAAGCTGTTCAATATCTAATTTAACCTCCTAATGTCAGGGATGACATCTCAGCCGGCCCGCTTTCTGTCCTCATGTCCCACTCGGGGTCATTCGGAGATCATCTCATCTCATCTCAGCACGAGTGGGTTTGCCCGTCCACATTTTCTATAATAATCATATCGGGGGAATTCGGGTAAATTGGGGCACTTTGTGCCTTTGAGATGACTGAGAAGAAATGTCCCAATTATCCTGAATGGATCAAATAAGGCCTTTTGGTCAATGTTCACTCTTAAAAAATAAAGGTTCTTTAATGGCATTGATGGTTCCTTAGAGAACACCAGTGGTTCCAATAATTAATAAAAATTAATGTAAATGGTCCAATAATTAATTAAAATTAAAGTAAATGGTTCTGACCACTGAAAGGTTCTTTGGGGAACCAAAAATGGTTCTTCCCAGCTAACAAAAATATGTTCTAAAACATTTTGCTAAGTTATAAAAACGTCTGATCGTTCAAAACATCCATTCGTTTATTTTTATTTTTTATTATGCGCACGTTAAGGGAACGTTCCATTTGCAATTTCTTTTGGAAACGTTACTTTTGAATTTTCTCTGAACATTCCGAAGCAAGTAATAACACTTAAAGGTCCCATATTGTACATCTTTCTGAAGTTTTATTTTAGGTTTTGATGTCCTTAAGAATATATATTTGCTGTATAAGCACCAAAAAACAAGAACAGGTTGATTTTGGCCTGTCTACTTAATATTCATGAGCCTCTCTTCTGATTGGCCTGTTGGTTTCTGAGTGACTGAAGGCGGTGACTGAGTAGTTCTGACATCACATTTATACGGAAGTCACAACGGCTCGTGAAAAGGCACATGCAGGCTGTGTGCGCTTGTCTGTGGATCGACTGGTTTGAAATTTATGAAAAAAATGTATGAACATTTTTCCGTTTTGACAATATGGGACCTTTAAAAAAAATGTTAGACGAACATCCAACTAAAATGTTTCAGAAAATATTTTTGTACCAAATTAAGTTTTTATTAAAAAAACAGATAAATATGAACAAACATTCTTCCAGTGACATTAATATAATTTCTGTTCAGAAAATTAGCCAAGAAGGATCGCTGTGATATAGGATAGATGTGCAACTCTCTCAAACATCCGCTATACAAATAAATGTGAATTGAATTAAATTAAATCTGCACACAAATGTCATGAACCTCAAGTATCTGGTGTTCTAGTCTTCCTGACAGCTCAATCTACATCAGCCTGTGAAAGAGAAGAAACTCTTCCTGAATCTCCTGCATGGTGTTGGTATCGGCATATAGACCATTAATAAAAGAAGAAAGAGAATGACGCTGCAGGGTTTAATGGAAGTGCTCGACTACACTTGGTTTTGTCCCAATGGTCATCTCAGCAAATCTCATAAAACGACAGACCGACTGTTCTTCTGCAGTTGCTGTGTAAGTTTAATATATATATGGCAGAGGTTCAACAAGCGTGTTTCAATGCTGGAAACACTTCAGTCCATATTGTGATGAAAGCGTCACGCAGTTACTGCATCCATGAAGTCAATCTCTCGTTCTAAAAGGACTGAGATCTGGCGACTGTGAGGCTGTTTTAGTTCAGTGAACCCGTTGTCATGATCAAGAAACCAGTTTGAAATGATCTGAGCTTTGTGTCATGTGCGTTACTGGAAGTATCCATCAGAAGATGGTCCACGTAAAGAGATGGACATGGTCAGCAACAATACTCAGGTCTGTGGCGGTTTAATTGGTACTAGAGGCCCAAAGTATGGCAAGAAGAATCCCTTAGACCACACTCAGCTTAACCACTGATACAGGGAAGGATGATCCATGCAAATTCTTACCCTAGATCAGGGGCAGAGATCCAGACTCATCAGACCAGCAGTGCTTTTCCAAACTTCAACCTCGGTTGAGACGAGTGGTTACACATTTGTATAGGTGGCATTTCAACTATCCATCTATTGCTTTAATATGTTGTGTGTCTTAGATCAGGATAATGGCCTTTCTTTTGTGTGCACAGAAGAAAGAAAGTCGTACAGGTTCTGAATGACATAAAAATGACATTGAAAAAAAAATGATGAAAAAAAAATTATTTGATAAAAAAAAGAGAGACATTTTTGGGGTGAATTATGCCTTAAATACTACACTTACAGTAGTTAAATCATTTCTTTCAATTTAAAGTCCCACTGAAGTGCCTTGAAACGCAGCGTTATTCAGTGTGTTGATGTAATTTCCACTGAAACAGGAAGAGAGGGCGGGGCATATGGAGAAGCCCCTCCCCCTTTGTTAAAATAGCCAATAGCGTTTCGTTTATATCACAGCTCAGCCTCTTAATCTCCTCCATAGCACTTTAAAATACAGCATTCTTTGCAGAATTCAAATGATACGATAGGTTTTCTGATCTGCGGCAATGATCCGCTCTGTGTGTCGTGTCTCTGGACCGAAACTGTGGTGGTTCGTGTGACGAAAAAAAATAAAAAATAATAGCATATCAACAGTGATCAGCAATAATGATAAGCCTAATACTCACAATAAAAATAATAAGGTCATATAGATCACAACACAGTCTCGGAGGTGAGAAGTGGATTATCCTTCACATGAAATGTTTGTCTTTTCATCCTGAAATGCGAGGCAAATGTTGGATCACAATAATTAGGAAACCCAGTTTCCACAAATCCCTTCACTCGATTGGGATGTTCTCTTTTCTTCTGGATGGCAAGAGCAGTGACTGTAACATCGAGCGCATTTTGCAGTATTAAACACGTATTTATACTGATTTCATCAGGCTCTGAAAATTCTTTAAAAAACACACACAAACAATGTCCTTCTCAGCTCCCGTAGTTACAACTCTTGTGTCATCAGAACAGGGTGTTTAACGCACCACCGTTTCCGTTTAAAAAACGTTTGTCTGAATCTTTCCCTATCCCCTATATAGTGCACTATGTGCCTTCAGCATGTAGAAAACAGTAATAGTGTGAACAAGTGACCGATTTCAGCCACAGATTCAGCGTCGGTTTATAATGTAGGGGGCGGAGCTTTAGATTCTAGAGAGAATTGGATTGGACAGGAAATCTGATGAGAAGCTGAAGTACAGAGTGATGTCATCAAAATCATTGATCCATATTGCGTGAGAGACTGTGAGTTTTGAACTCATATCTTCTAGATGCGAGATTTTTCATTGTATTGGAGCGCACTAGCTTATAGATAACAGGAAGGCGAGCATCTTCATAATAAAAACCCAAAAAACTTCACAGGGACATTAATTTCATGGTAATTCTAATGCAAATTGCAAACTTAATTCCAATTCAGTTTGGCTGGTTGCGATGTACAGGGAACGTCCACAGAATTTATGCTAGGCTAATAAAAGTTATAATTAAACGTTTTTCCAGTGACGCAAACAGTCAGCTATCTGTTCTTTAGTAATGTTCTCACAACGTTATCTACACATAACAGTATTAACACACAAACTTTATTTACACGTTGTTCATGGAATTTAGAACGTTCAGAAGTAACGTTGCGATAACGTCTGCAAAATTCTAAAATGGAATGTTCCTTCAAAACTGGACGTGCAGAGAACATTAAGAAATAACGTGTTAATGGGAACGTTAGCAAATCGTTCTTAGAAGAACGCATCCTTTATCGTGGATGGTGCACAGCCTGATATTAGGTGTGTCTCGCAGTTCTCCGTTTGATAGAGTGTCCTGTCATTTCTGAACTTCTCCATTTTTCTCATGTAAATCTCTCGTTGAGGTTTAATGCAGTCAGTCCGCAGCCACTGAGATTCTGCTTCGACACACAACCCCAGCACAGCTGAATCGAGGGAGACACACACACACACACACACATGAAGACGCTGGGAGCATTGAGATTATTGTGTGCGGGATTATCTGTGCGGTTTTCTCTGATGCAAGGACGTTTCTTTCCTGCCTTTTAAAGGATCGATGAATATGCGCGCTGTTTTCTGGAGAATTTCCGCGCTGGCGTCAGTGTCCGCATCTTTCGCTCGCTCTCTTTTCTTGATCTCTCGGATTTAAGATTTCTTTTACCTCAGGTTGTGCTGTTGTGAAGGTAAGCAGCTGTGCCTGATTATGCATATTAAATGTACCCGCAGGTTGCATAGGCTTTATCTGTATGAGGAAGATGCTCTTTTTTTTTCTCTCCCCCTATCAGATTTTTCTCGACTTTCTATAAATCATCATATAGAGATGTTGGACGATCGTCACGAAAACAGCATGATAGATGGAAAATATAGCGATCTAGTCGAAAACATGCCTATGTTTGTGTCATTCGTAAAGAAGTGATTGGGTTTATTCAGGCTGTTAGTCGCAGGACAGTAACCGGGTGAAGCAGGTAAGATCTGTGGGGGATTTAATAACCTACTTTACACGTTCACACCGATCGCACAGATTTAATGTCTGAATGCATTTGGGTTTTCGGCAGAAATCTTAAATATTAGGCTCTTCAGCTCATTTCATGCATTAATAATGCTTGAGAACCCCAATAATAACTGTCAGTGGTGATTGTATGGAACGGCCTGTGCTTTAATGCAAAGAGACCCAATTATATCAACCTTCTGATGCATGAATGACTAATATATTATAAGAATAGAATCATTAAGGAGGTTTGAGAGAGTTGCACATCTATCCTGCAATAGAAAACAAGATGCTTGTTTGGTGCATTTTCACCACTTTTTCAGCTATTTTCAAGAAAAATTAAAGACATTGTCATTAAAAAGACGCCAGTCGTATAGAATTATGCGAAAGAGTCATAGGTAATCAATCGCCCAGGGTGGTTTAGATGATTAAAATGGCTTGTGAAGGTTTGAGCATTTGAGTGAACACTATTAACATATTCAGCTGATTAAATACACTGTCATCATGGCATGGGTTGCATGCATTGCCATTAATGTGAGTATTATTAATTTTATTCATCAGTGAACCACCAGGTGATAGTATGGTGCACAAAGCAATAGAAATGTTTTATGAAAGAGGACTAAATATCCTTTAAACTAGCCGAGATGCATTAGTTTGATTGGAAATCAGCAGCATTTGTCAGCAGTAAATGAGGTCTGATGATTTGCATTGCAACATGAGGTGATGATGACGCTATAGTCAGTGTCTGAATGACATGTGCATCCTTATTAAATGTGTCGAGAGAAACAGCCTCAAAAATCATGGACAAATATCTTCAGCAGACGAGAATAGAGTTTAAAAGTCACCCGCTGGGAGTCACTTCTGAAAGCATCACAAGAGAACAACCACAAGGTTTTAAAAGGAAAGTTCACCTAAAAAAAAAGAAAGATCTGTCATTATTCTCTCTTCATAATGTCATCCTAAACCACATGCTGCCACAGCCAACCACAGAATGACTTATAAGAAAATACAGTCTTCAGAATTTCCACAGAAAAATAAATAAATAATAATAGTCAAAGAAACAAATACTGAATGTCTATTCTAAGGTTCACAAAGCAGGACTGGACATTTGTAAAGAGCATCTATTATTTCTACAGTCTTTATGTAGTTTTCAGGCTCTAGAACTTGAATGTTGATTATTCTCCTCATATTCTCCATTGTTGCGGCCCCTCTCTTCCCAGTCTGTCAGTAACGCTCTGTTTACTTCCTGTCTCTATGAAGCCCCTCCTTCTGAAAAGCACACTGTGCTCTGATTGGTCGGCTGGAGCAGTGTGTTGTGATTGGTCGAGCGCTTCGAGTGTGTTTGGGAAATGTCCCGCCCCTTACCATAACCGCCAGTTTAACACACTACTAACTAACTCAACCAGGCCCCGCCCCTTTATTCTGCGCATTAATTATTATAATGAGGAATATTGTGACGTGTTCGTTCCCGGAAGAAACTCAAGACTACAATGGAGGCGTTTCAGGAGTTCAGAAACTCTGATATAGAGAAGAACTCAGTTTTTAATGCTCAAACATCAACATTACACACTCAAGATAAACATGCAGGATGGGTTTGGTTTTTAATATATGATTCTTGAGCAAATGCATATTTATGCAGTGTTGCATGCCAGGTATGATCATATGAAGGTTTTGCATGTAGTTATTTCTTTCTAAGGGTTAGTGTGGTTGTGTAGAGTCTCCTGCTGGTAGATGCTGTAAGATTTATGGATCGGGTGATCGACTCAGAGAAAAGATGGCAGCTTTGGCTAGAAATGAATTATAAATGCAAAGTAAATCCCTTAATCACACACAACTGGAAAAGGCATGGGAAAGTTTGCATGTTATCAGTTAATGGGAATGGAACCCATGACTGCGGTGTTGCGAGCGCTTGTTGTTTGATACAGAAACGGCCTGATCTAACATTAGTAGTTAAAGCCGGACAGGTTTGTTTCAGCACAAGCGCTGGTTTCGCTCGGCCGACTGTGACGTGCTGCAGATTCACTGCAAATAAGCAACGTTGTGCGTTTGGAAAGGAATTAGCTGTGAATGTGAAAACTGCGACACGTTCCAACTCGCCAGGAACAATGTGCTTGTGTTTGTCAAGGTTTTGTGTGAAAACTAATTAAAGTTTTGTGTTTGTTGGGCCTGAATCCTCCACTGATGATGAAGTGAAGGGGAGAATAGGACTTTCCTGAAAATAAAATTAGAGTTTGATGTGTTCTAACTCCAGCTAACTGAGACACGATGTTCTGTACAGCAACTTCTTTAATTCTGCCTTGATTCGGATCATTTAAACTCAGTTTATAATGATTAATTTTTATTTTTTCCTTTTAAAAGCTTAATGCTATTGCTCAACTCAAATGTGAATAAATGAGTTACTCTTCTGAGGTTTTGCTTCAGCTTCAGTCAAATTCTCAAGACTTTTCTCCCTCTTGTTTCTTGTCTTTTTAGAAGAGAATCTATCTGGAATTAAAGTGTATTTTGTCTCTGTTTCATTTTTATTTAGTTTTATATTACTTGTTTTTAAATGTTTGATATCTTTATATTCAAGATTTTTTTTTTTGGGGGGGGGGGGAAAGTGTATTTTGTTATTGCATTGAATTTATTTATTTTAAATAAATGCATTTTTTAAATTTAAATTTAATTTCACTTTTTTTCCCCTCTTGTTTATGTTTAATATCTTTATATTCAATAGGCCTATATATATCTTTTGAAAAAGTGTACTTTTTCTTTGCATTTATTTTTTATTTAATTTGATTTCACTTGTTGATTATGTTTAATATCTTTATATTCAATATAAATAAATATATTTATATTCATATATTTTATTGCATTTAATTTTATTTCTCTTGTTTTCTTTTGTTTCTGTTTTATCGCATTTAATTTTTATTTAATTAAATTTTTACTTGTTTTCTCTTAATATCTTTATATTTAAGATATCTTTTCAGAAAAATGCATTTTGTCTTTGCATTTCATTTTTATAAATGTTATTTCTCTTGTTGTTTATGTTTAATATCTTTATATTCAAGATACATTTGATGAAAAATGCATTTTCTCTTTGCATTTAATTTGTATTCATTTTCTTTCTCTTGTTGTTTGTTTAATATCTTTATATTCAAGATGGATTTTCTGAAAAAGTGTTTTTGTTATTGCATTGAATTTTTATTACGTTATTTCACTAGTTTTCTCTTAATATTCAAGATGCGTTCCCCGAGAACAAGCCTTAATATCTGTCTTCTCCAGTAAATGTCTCTTGCTTTTAAGGATGTTTCACTGAAAGGTCTTCATGAAGAATATATTGAGTGCCTTTGCCATGTTGCTCAACATTCGGCGAGTGGCCGCCCACAGATGAGATCTTGCTAACCCTGCAGATGTGTGTGTGTGTGTGTGTGTGTGTGTCTGACAGCTCTGTTAATGGCTTTGAGTGTTCAGAGACGAATGCTGAATGAGTGAGCCAGATTTATCGTGTTATACGACAGCCTGGACTTTCTCCTGCCAGCCGAGACTCGGAACATTTCATTCATTTTAATGGAAGGAAAACACAAAGCCTGTTGTGTTTCTCACGGCGTCGCCACTGCCGTTCATCGGCACACAAACACCTCTGACATTACAGTACTATGATTTGGCATTACTGTACATATGCAGGAGTGAATCCACTGAGATCCACAGACACTCGTGAATATTAGCGGACACTCGGATAACCTCGGTTTGAGATCCCGGGGTCTTGTTGAGATATTACAGAGATTGCATCTGTGGTTTTTCTTTCACAGGATACTAAAACATGTGTTGTTATTGCGTTGAATTTTTATTTAATTACATTTTTACTTGTTTTCTCTCAATATCTTTATATTTAAGATGTTTTCTGAAAAAAGTGTTTTGTTATTGCATTTAATTTTTATTAATTTTATTTCTCTTGTTGTTTGTTTTATATCTTTATATTCAAGATATTTCTCAGGATACTAAAACATCTGTGTTTATTAATGACAGAGACATTCAAATCCATCTTTTGATTTGTTGAACCAAGAAGACATTTTGATCAGACAGAGATGAGATGATGGTTATCAGGCTTTTAAACGCATTCTCAGAGTAAATAAACTTAGTTTTGTAATCTTAATAATAGCCTAATATCTTGAAGATATCTGTAAGGAGCTTTTCACCAAAGGCGGCATTTATTTATGATCAAAAATACTGTAAAAATTGTGAAATATTATTCCTATGTAAAAAAGCTGTTTTCTATGTGAATATATAGTAAAGTGTAATTTATTCCTGTGATCAAAGCTGCATTTATTTGATCAAATATACAGTAAAAAGTGTGAAATATTATTTAAACTATTTAAAACAGCTGTTTTCTATGCAACTTTTGATTTTAATAACATAAATGTTGAAATGAATGTTAACTAAGATTAATAAATGCTGTAGAAGTATTGTTCATCCTCAGTTCATGTTGACTAATGTTATCTAATAAACCCTATTGTAAAGTGTTACCAATATATGTAAAAGAAATAAAGCTGAGTTGGTCTAGACTAGCTAATGAATTCAATTAAAGTAAATAAACTTAATTTTGTGATCTTAATAACATCCTAACATCTTGAAGATATTTGCTGCATTTATTTACTGTAATATACTGTAAAAAGTGCTTCCGGTGTACTTACAGTAAACCATGATTCCTCTCTCCCACAGGCCAATCAATCCGCCCGGAATTAAATCAGGAAACCGGTAAACATGGAAGATACGGTAAACACGAGGGCCGAAGCTCCCACAGACCACCAGGAGGCCCGGGAAGAGCTCGCCTGAGGATCCGGGACACGTTGGGATTAGCAGATTTGCGGTTGTGAGGATTACGACTTCTCTCAGCATGTTTGCACATTCGCTCTCCTCAAGAATGATCCTTCAGATTCTCGCTTTGATTTGTGGAGTTACGCTGGTGGTTTGCCAGCAAGCCCAGTACACCACGGTGACCACGAATTACGGTAAGCTGCGCGGGTTACGGGTGTCGTTGGCCAGTGAGATCCTGGGCCCCGTGGAGCAGTATCTGGGGGTCCCGTACGCGACGCCCCCTACTGGAGAACGCCGGTTTCAGGCTCCGGATCCGCCCTCGTCCTGGCCCGGGATCAGGAACGCCACACACTTCGCTCCGGTGTGTCCACAGTTCCTGGAGGACCGGCTCCTGCTCACGGACATGCTCCCGGTGTGGTTTACCGCTAACCTGGACACGGTAGCGACATACGTGCATGACCAGAGCGAAGACTGTCTGTACCTCAACATCTACGTGCCCACAGAGGAAGGTATTATATTACTTACACACACACACACACACACACACACACACACACACACACACACACACACACACACACACACACACACACACACACACACACACACACATATATATACAGTCAAACCAAAAGTTATTCACACACCTTCAACATTATCTCAGTTTATTCGCTATAGTTTAGAAAACGGTAATAAAATATGAGCAGAACTCAGTTGATATTTGACTGGTTTTGTCCGTCCTTCTGTTAGACTGTCTCACACATGAATTATGTTGAATATCTGTCAGCTGTTAAATTTAACGACACAATTAGATAATACCAGTTTAGCTCAACCAATCACCAAGCAATGCTTCATTTTGTTCAGTCTGTGTGTAAAAAGAGCATTAGCAATTAAAGACAAAACACTTCAGCAAAACATGATCAGCTCAAAGTGTCCCAATCATTTCTGCTCCCATATGTCACTGGTAGTCTCTGTATGAAGAATTATTTGGGTATAATATGTCACAGTTTACTTTATTTTGCTCTCCTCACTTACAGAAATTAACTATAGTGTCCTGTAGTGAAACAATATCATTACTGAATAATTTCTGGTTTGACTGTATATAGATATATCGGACAGAACGCGTGTTGAGTTAATTTAACCCAGCAGATTGGGTTGTTCATGTAACCCAGCACACTGCTTTCATTCATGAACATGAATAATAATACTCCACACAACCACTGGTTTGCATGATAATTCCTATCATATTTTACAGTATAGCATATTTTATATAGTTTTGAATAAATATTGCATACATTTAAGCTCGTATAGCAAATATGAGAAGTAAAAATTAAACATTTAGAAGTAATTCAAGTGTAATATATATATATATATATGTATACACATAGGGGTGTGCGGTATTGACATTTAATCAATAAATCAAATTATAATAATAAGACACTATAGAGATGTTACCAATCAAATTAAATCAGCATTAGATATTAGTGCTGGAAAACGAGACAGAAACACTGAGGAAAAACACAAATATTGGATCAAAAAGTAAATCGTTTTTTTCATATTTCTTGGTATTGAAGAGCTTATATTAATAATCAGCAGTTCTCGTGCTTTCTCCTTGGATTGATTATTCCTCAGTAAGGGACTGACTCAAATGTGGATCAGAAGTGTGTGTATGAAACCTTAACATGCTCATCATTATATCCGTGTGTTCGTGGGATGGCCGGGATCTTATGTTGTTATTTATCACATAGAGCAAAAGGAAATATGCTGTTTGTTGGATTTGCGGTGACGTTTTAGTTATAGATTCATCGCCTGGAGGAGCAGAACATAATGAATCACATGATGAAATACTGGGATGCCAGAAAACATTAAATCTAAAAGTCGAGAGTGTTAGTCATGCAAATATTCATCTCAGTGACTCTCTCTCTCTCTCTCTCAGTGTTTAGAGTTACTCTCTGTTTCAGTAGAAATTGCAGAATGTCTAAAATGTATAATTGTACGTTTGCTTTAAGAGTTCACATGAGTCTACATGCTCGTTTGACGACTTTACAAAGGACATACATTAAAAATGCATAAATGTTTTTAGGGTTTTTTTCTCAGAGTTCATGTAATAGTGTTTGATTTATGGATTTTGACCCATATAACGCACTATATTATATAGCTTACATAATTTATACAATTGAGTGATTATCTAAGAGAATTTTTTTTATTTATTTTTTTACAATGTTTACTCCAAATCCACAAAAAAAATGGTATCATCATTAACAAAGCTCAATATATTTATTTATTTATTTATTTATTTTTAATGGAAAAGTTTATTGAACCTTTAGACAAAATCTAAAAAATTCTGTATTTTTTTCCCGTTTTCCATCTAAACATTCCTAATTCGAGATACATTTAAGTAATATGACTGAAGATTTTAAGTTCTGGAAAAAAATATGCTTAAAACAAGAGCAAAAATCATGCCAGTGGGGTCAGAAAAGTGAATTCAAAAGCAAAACAGACTCCAGTAGCAGATATCTGTTATTTTCTTAAGCACAAACTCAATTCATTTTGATACATAAAAAAAAAAAAAAAAAAAAAACAAGACTTAATATTTTAAGTAAATCTATATATATTTATTTATTTATTTTTAATGGAAAAGTTTATTGAACCTTTAGACAAAATCTAAAACAAAGTTTGCAAATGTTTTTTTTGAGTATCATATTTGATCCATCTGGACTTTATGGCTCATATAGTGAGAATATGGAGGAAAAAACAGCTCGATTTTATTCTGAGGCACAAACTGAGCAAAAATATGCAATTTTCTGCAGATGCTGATATTTATACGAAATTCTGATGCTTGTAATGTAAATAAATGAGATTTTATAACAGTATTGCTTATACTTACATAAAATGCAAATAAATAGCAATATCTGCCAATAATATGTCTTGATGATATTTAATGCTTAGTTTTATGATCAAATCTCTGTAGTTTTAAAACCTATAATGCAATGCAATACAATAATGATCGAGAGACGAACAAATAAACCTTCCTCAAAATATTTGATACTCATGATTTTTATGATAAATGATGATGGATAATCAAGTAAACCTCAGTTCAGTTGAAATATTACTAACAATATTAAAGTTATTCTTATGTTTACTTGATACAAATCAGATTTAAAGACACGTGAAGCACGAGCTGAAGGAGGACGTCTGTACAGTTAAAGACTTTTACCTGATAAACCAGTGTGAACTATCAGTCAGACACAGGAGGAATGCAGAGATTGTGTGCAAACAATGTTTTGATCATATTGATCATTTATGCGTATCAAATATGATACAATAGGCTTTTATTAGATCAAAAATGATGAGAATGAGCTTGTGTTATTCTACGATTAGAGGTTTTATTGAATATATACAGTATAACTGCACACTCTCACCAGCGGTTATATATATATTTCATTTAATGGATAAGTTTATTTTAATTAACATGAGAACGAGCGTCTGCATGGTTTTATGAAACTGAAGCTCTTAAAAAACAAACAAAAAAAAACTCATTAATGCTCTTGGGAAACATGGTAACTTATAACGGTAAACATCCTCTCATTAAACACTAGTTCATATTTCATGCTTAATGGAAACAGTCAGCAGTTTTTCATAATTGTCCAGCAAAAATCCCGTTTTTACAGAGTTCCAGTTTGTTTTGGCCTAAATCTTCTGCCTAATGGAGACCATAATGACTTAATGGATGTAATATAAAACACTGGCAGCTAAAAGCACTGTAATGTCCTCAGTCGTCTTCGATTAAGTGCAAAATCTTCAAAACATTTCCTCTAAACGCACAGAAGGATCACAGACGGAGATCAGCTCCATTAATGCAATAATTCACCAAAGATTCCCTCAATATTTGCACCACAAAGAAACCTGTTCTGTATTTTTGTCCCGTTTTCCATCGAAACATTCCTAATTCAAGATACATTTAAGTAATATGACTGAAGATATTGAGTTCTGGAAAAAATTACGCTTAAAACAAGAACAAAAGCCATGCCAGTGGGTCAGAAAACTACATTCAAAGGCAAAACAAGGTTATTTTTCAGATTTTTTTCTTGTTTTAGGCTCAAACTCACTTAATTTTGATATATTTAATATAAAAAAAACAAGACATTTTAACATTTTAAGTAATTTTGCTTCTCCAGCAAATGTATCCTTATTTAAGAATGTTCAGATATTTGTACTGAAAAACAAGACAGAAACACTGAGGAAGAACATCATTTTTTTTACAGAACTGTATTCCCTTGTACGAGAGAGAGAGAGAGAGAGAGAGAGAGAGAGGGGGGAGAAAGAGAGAGAGAGAGAGAGAGAGAGAGAGAGAGAGAGAGAGAGAGAGAGAGAGAGAGAGAGAGAGAGAGAGAGAGAGAGAGAGAGAGAGAGAGAGAGAGAGAGAGAGAGAGAGAGAGAGAGAGAGAGAGAGAGAGAGAGAGACAGAGAGAGAGAGAGGGAGAGAGAGAGAGAGAGAGAGGAGAGAGAGAGTGTGTAAAGACTGTGTAAAGACTGTATCAGTTGTGTGTATGAAGTGATTGTCTTCTTCCAGATACGAGAGAGAGAGAGAGAGAGAGAGAGAGAGAGAGAGACAGAGAGAGAGAGGGAGAGAGAGAGGGAGAGAGAGAGTGTGTAAAGACTGTGTAAAGACTGTATCAGTTGTGTGTATGAAGTGATTGTCTTCTTCCAGATACACAGGATGACTCGGGTTTGAAGCCGGTCATGGTTTATATTCACGGCGGGTCGTACGTGGAGGGAACCGGGAACATGATCGATGGCAGTGTCCTCGCCAGCTACGGCAACGTCATCGTCGTCACTGTCAACTACAGGTTAGGAGTGTTAGGTGAGTCCTTGAATCCCACAACTTCTTATTTTACACTGATTTTCAGAAGTTTGGGGTCAGTGGGATTTGTTTGAACACTCTGGTGCTCTTTGTTTTTTTGTTTTTTGACTTCACCGGAATGGAACAAAACAAGATCTTGTGAACACAAGATTCGAAAAGGTTAAATGGTCCTGAAAGGAATAGTCACACTTGTGCTCCTCGCGGTCAAAACTGAGCGGATTAGAAATGAATGTCCTCTAGTGGAAGCGTTTGGTACTGCAGCCGAACAACATCTCACTGAAAGCATGTTTTTGAGATATCAACTTTAAATTTGGATCACAACTTCTTTATATTTATGGCTTTGATTATTCTCTCTTTTTTTTTTTTAGGGAGGATAATAAAAATGTAAAATAGTATGTTTTTATGCATTTTTCATAACAATAAACAATAAAATTCTATTACTTTTTTTCTCTTTTAGACTTTTCTTAGTCTTTAAGACACAAAACTTTAGTCTTAGATCAAAAGCATTAAGATTTATGAGAGTTTAAGTTGGAAATTTCATTTTCATTTTCTAGGGAAAAAAAAAAAACCTATACTAAAATGTATTTAAAATACATTTATTTCAAGTTAGTTAAAATCTGTCATTTATGACCACCACGTGAAGAGCATCAGAAATGAATACTTTTATCCACCAAGAACGCATTAAATGTTCCAAAAGTGACAGTAAAGCTAAAGACATTTATAATGTTACAAAAGATTCTGTTTCAAGCTGTTTCTTTTAAACTTTCTATTCATCAAAGAATCCTGAAAAATAATGTATAGCAAATGTATGATGGTTTCCTCACAGATATGAAGCAGCACAACTGTTTTCAGATAATAATCATAAATGTTTCTTGATCATCAAATCATCATATTAGAATGATTTGTGAAGGATCATGTGACACTGAAGACTGGAGTAATGATGCTGAAAATTCAGCTTTGATCACAGGAATAAATTACACTTTACTATATATTCACATAGAAAACAGATGATTTACATTGTAATAATATTTCACTGTTACTGTATTTTTCATCAAATAAATGCAGCTTTGCTGAGCAGAAGAGACTTCTAAAACATTTTAAAAATCTTACACCAAATTTATGAATGGTAGTGTACATGAAATATGAACAGACAAATATTTGTGCATATGTGCTCATTAAAACTTTAGATTATGAAACCTAAGCTCTAGCTTTTCTTCTACTCCCAGTGCATAAATACATGAAGTTAGAAAGAGAAAACCTTCAGATCCTTCATTAAAGGATCTTTTATTTATTTGCGTCATGAAGGTGGCATTAAAAGTTCTGCCAAAAATAGATTCCTCACTGAAAATAAACATTTTCATTCCTTAAACTCATTGTCCTTGAACAAAAGAACACAGTGAGGATTAGAAAGCACATTCTAAGAATACTAATAAACACAAACACAAAGCAACTCAACTAGTTTGCAATCTAAGTGTGCAGATTTGCTTTTGTTCGTGATTTATGTACGTTGAATCCAGTTTGTATTATTTATATTTTTGGTGCAGAACATATTTAATTTTCTCATCTGCTATCAGTCAGTTTTGAATGTGGCGACCTTGATGAGTTCAGCCAATCGTGGGGCTGTTACCGGCTCTTCTTCTCATTGGTCATTATGATAAAGACGTTTTGTATCAAATGATGTGATACTTTGAACGAGGCATTCCCTTATTATTGCGTGTGTTCAAAATGATCTGGATGAAAGAGATTGACGTCTCTTGACTCTATCATTAAGTTTACGGTTCAAAGTCACCAAATATTGTCCAAATATACACTATCCGTCAATAGTTTGGAAAGATTATGATGATCTTTTTAAAACAAGTCTTCAGTGAATAAGTAAAGTGGGATGAGTTTGTGCGTGTCAACCATTTTTGAGACATAAATTTGCTTGGTTGGAGTTTGGGTCGATGGGAAAGTGTGGGTCCGACTCCTCGGGCCAAACCAGTTGAGAACCACTGCTTTAGATGGACAATATTTCTCATTAATGGCCCCAGAAATTCCCTCCTTATCTCCTGGTTTTACTCTAAAAAACACTGGGTTATAAACAACTCAAGGGCTGGGTAAATATAGGACAGAACACATGTTGGGTTAATAAAAAAAAAAAAATGTTTATTTAACCCAGCATACTGGGTTGATTCATTTTTATTATAGTACTAGTTATAGTCCTCTAAATGTAGAAAAAAAAACACTCCACACAACCACTGGTTTGCATGATAATTCCTTTATTTTTTATTATACTTTACAGTATAGCATATTTTATATAGTTTTGAATACATATTGCATACATTTAAGCCCGTTTAACAAATATTAGAAGTAAAAATTTTACATTCAGAAGTAATTCAAGTGTAACGGACCAGTCTCTCATTTCCACCGTAACGGCGCTGGATCTCGTGTCGTGTTCAGCGGGGGAACTTCAGACGCCGTCCTGCGTTTCACTCGTAGCCGAAATATACTGTGACTCCATAACCTGTCCATAAATGATCAGTCTACAGTTCTGAGAACATGTTTTAACTTTCTAAGCATTTGTATTTTGTATCTTTTTAAAAAATAAAATCATAAAATTTTATGCAAGGCATCAGGCATCAGGCATCAGGCATCACTCGTAAAGATCGACGCAACACTCGTGACTCACATCGCGCCCCTGTATGTTGCTTTGCATAAAATAAAACGATATACAGAACAATAACATATTTATAGATAAAATAATGTACGCTAACCTGTATTTTACCAAAGACACACACCAACTTGACGGACCTGCACCACTCTCTCCTGAAGAGGGCGCAAAAAGCCCAGGATAAATAACTCAACCCCGGGGGTGTTACATCTGACCCAGGATCTGGGTTACACAAAAGCTACCCAAACACTGGGTTGTTACGTCTGATCCAGGATCTGTGTTACACAAAAACTACCCAAACACTGGGTTGTTACGTCTGACCCAGGATCTGGGTAACACAAAAACTACCCAAACACTGGGTTGTTACGTCTGACCCAGGATCTGGGTAACACAAAAACTACTCAAACACTGGGTTGTTACGTCTGATCCAGGATCTGGGTTACACAAAAACTACTCAAACACTGGGTTGTTACGTCTGACCCAGGATCTGGGTTACACAAAAACTACTCAAACACTGGGTTGTTACGTCTGACCCAGGATCTGGGTAACACAAAAACTACTCAAACACTGGGTTGTTATGTCTGATCCAGGATCTGTGTTACACAAAAACTACCCAAACACTGGATTGTTACGTCTGACCCAGGATCTGGGTTACACAAAAACTACCCAAACACTGGGTTGTTACGTCTGATCCAGGATCTGGGTTACACAAAAACTACCCAAACACTGGGGTGTTACGTCTGACCCAGGGTCTGGGTTACACAAAAACTACCCAAACACTGGGTTGTTACGTCTGATCCAGGATCTGGGTTACACAAAAACTACCCAAACACTGGGGTGTTACGTCTGATCCAGGACCTGGGTTACACAAAAACTACCCAAACACTGGATTGTTACGTCTGACCCAGGATCTGTGTAACACAAAAACTAACTAAACACTGGGTTGTTACGTCTGACCCAGGATCTGGGTAACACAAAAACTACCCAAACACTGGATTGTTACGTCTGACCCAGGATCTGTGTAACACAAAAACTACCCAAACACTGGATTGTTATGTCTGATCCAGGATCTGGTTAACACAAAAACTACCCAAACATTGGGTTGTTACATCTGACCCAGGATCTGGGTAACACAAAAACTACCCAAACACTGGGTTGTTACGTCTGATCCAGGATCTGTGTTACACAAAAACTACCCAAACACCGGGTTGTTACGTCTGATCCAGGATCTGTGTTACACAAAAACTACCCAAACACTGGGTTGTTACGTCTGATCCAGGATCTGTGTTACACAAAAACTACCCAAACACTGGGTTGTTACGTCTGATCCAGGATCTGGGTAACACAAAAACTACCCAAACACTGGGTTGTTACGTCTGATCCAGGATCTGTGTTACACAAAAACTACCCAAACACCGGGTTGTTACGTCTGATCCAGGATCTCTGTTACACAAAAACTACCCAAACACTGGGTTGTTACATCTGATCCAGGATCTGTGTTACACAAAAACTACCCAAACACTGGGTTGTTACGTCTGACCCAGGATCTGTGTAACACAAAAACTACCCAAACACTGAAAAAAGAACCCCAAAAATGTACCCTAAAGGCTCAACCCAGGATTTGGGTAGAAAAAATAACCCAAGATGTTTCTGAGTGTTCAGTACTTCAGAGACTCGGAGTGTTTTCCAGCAGGGACAGATTGACTGACGCTGTAGCAGATCAAGACTCGAGGTCCAAGGAGAATCGACACAGCAAACTAAAGACCCGTCTTCATCTGACAGTGTGTTTGAACAAGCTGTGTCTCATGTTCCTTCTGCAGCGTCTCATCCTCTCACTGAGAAATTCTTCTGACACTTCATGTCATCGCAAGTCAAAATATTTATGTCAAAAAAGATGGGGGCATAATTCACTGATCTATGTGGAAGATGTTGTCGTCTGCAGATTACAGAGCTCAATTAAAGCTTTTCTTTTTATATTCTTTACTTTCTATTTCTGTAATGCTGTTTTGGAACAAAACCACATAGTAAAAACTTAATTGATTTGAAATACACTGTCATTCAAAAGTTTGGGGTTGGGAAGATTTTTTTTATGTTTTGAAAGGCTCTTCTGCTCTTCAAGACTGCATTTGATCAAAAATACAGTAAAAAATATGAAATATTATTCCAATGTAAATCATCTGCTGTTTTCTATGTGAATATATAGTAAAGTGTAATTTATTCCTGTGATCAAAGCTGTATTTTCAGCATCATTACTCCAGTCTTCAGTGTCACATGATCCTTCACAAATCATTCTAATATGATGATTTGATGATCAAGAAACATTTATGATTATTATCAATGTTGAAAACAGTTCATATTAGTGTGATTTAGTGTCTGTTTTCAAGTATCTGTGATGATTTTTAAAAGAAATGTCTTTACTGACATTTTTGATCAATTTAATGCGTCCTTGCTGAATAAAAGTGTTTTAAAAAATCCTAAACTTTTGAACGTTAGTGTATATAATATCTCTTAGGCGGTAAAATAGGCCACAATTTAAGTAAAAATTGAGATGTCTTTATCAAATTTAACTGAAACATTGAAGAAGGCCGAAGCAAAATTACATATAAAGTCTTATTTTCTGAAAATCGTATCAAAATGAAGTGAGTTTGTGCTTTAAAACAAGAACAAATATCTGTCAATCGGGGTCAGAAAAATAATCTTAATTCAAAGTGAAAACATGTTTATTTTTCCGACCCCATTGGCAGATATTTGTTCTAGTTTTAAGCAGAAACTCACTTATTTTTCAGTAAACGAGACTTAATATCTTCAGTCATTGTTCTTCTCCAGTAAATGTGTCTTGATTTAAGAATGTTCAGATATTTGTTCTGGAAAACGAGACAGAAACACTGAAGAAGAACATCATGTTTGTTATTGTCAGTGAATAAAACTGTGTTCATTTGTTCATAGTATTCAGTTTAGAGTGTCTGTCCATTAATTGTAATGAACTCTGTCTGTAAATGCTTGACATATTAATTCAAAGCACTGAAGTTCATCTTTAGAGCCTGTAATGTTTTTTTTTATTTTTTTTTATGTGCACATTTTATAGTGTAAATAATTTTTCTGAACATCTCTTGCTTCTTCGAGGAAAACTTTTATTATATTTTTACATTTTCTGTTTTCCCTTTAATTTGAGTTCATGTCTTTATAGTTTTTGTTCATTTTTATTTGTTCGTTTTATTTTTTTTATTCAAGCCTTAGAAACTTGCTGAAATAAAATGTATTTATATTGTTATATGTGTTTATTTTCTTTCATGTCGCACATTTTTCATGGTTTTAGTTTTAGTCATGGATGATAGTCTTGTGCACATATATCTTCTAAATGTTTACAGTGTAAATAACAGAAGCAAACGGCCCGGATAGACCCGGTGACGGGGAAACGAGGCACGTTTAGCGTGTGATAAATGCTGATTCCCTCTCGGCATTTTGCCACAAAATGAGCCGATGACATCAGAACCCTCTCGTTAGACATCAGATGCTGAAGAGCTCGTTTAGCTCCTCGCCGTCACAGATAACCAGGCTCTTCTCTAGGTGTGTAACAGCCGAGGCTTTGTCTTAATGTTTGCACGGCTCATTGAAGGACGAGGCGAAGTGTTTATTGCTCAGGAATAAATTGCCCAGTTGAAAGTCCTACATCACTGAAGAGGACTTCAATTAACCTTTATCAAGCGCTGGCCTGGAGTCAGGAGATATATGCATCATGGGTGAAGGTCAGCCAAAGCGTTTTTTATTTGTGCACCGCGCTGGAATTAATAATGCAACGGCCTCAGAGATGCTTGTATACGTCTCAGAAAGCTCATCAATAAATAACACACACAAAATCCACCTTTTGTATATCCATTGCACTTTTATTTTTTAATGCGAGCGAAAGGAAGCCTAAACGCCGGGGAAGAAGATTAACAGGTGTTTAACGCTGCGCTAATGCATCGACACACGCGGTTATGATAGATGATAGTGTTGATCCTCAAGGGCAGATTCAAGGGAAATTGAGTTTGCTGTTTCATATCTTGAGCTGATCCTGATAACGTACATTGAGAACGATTGAAAACGCTTTAAAGGTTCTGCTGGACGTGACATAACCACTGAAGACTAGTGAAATGAACATAAATTAAGTGCTAATGTTTACCTGCGATCAAAACAATGTTCCTACATGCTTTGTTTGAAGAAATACCTTGATACATTTTTCAGTCAACAAGTCTTAATATCTTTAATATCTCCAGGAAATGTGTCTTGATATAAGAATGTTTAGATATTTGTGCTGGAAAACAAGATTTTCTGCCGTGTGAATTCATGATATACACTGTGAGGACCTGAAACTGTAAAAAAATAAAGATTTTTTCCCCCTAGAAATGCCATAAAAGAAGCACTTTTCAGTGATCAGTTCTTAAAATAACCATTTTCATTTTCTTAAAACATTTTAATAATTTAAAAGAACCTTTTTTTCTACTATAAGAAACCTTTATGGTTCACTGATGACAATAAAGAACTGTTATTTAAGATTTAGGACTCCTAATGAGTGTTATTTTAGTATAATTGATATACTAATGTATAGTTTTTTATAAATATTTTGTTATTTAATATTTTCTGTTTGAGTGAATGTGCACAATATTTTATATTTATAGTGTAAATTAATTTTTATCTCCTCTCTCATTTATCCTCAATGTCTTTTCTGTTCACCAAATGCTTTCTAACTTTCGCTATTGCTTCAATGCAAACGAACAAGCGCGCTGTTATGTGTTGCGTAGTGACGTGTGTGTTCAAGTAAGCCAAATATGAGCAGATTTGGTGCAATACACTGTATTTCATATATCATAATGACTCACGAGTATTTGCACTAAATCCACGCAGATTTGTCTTACACAAACTTCCCAGCAATGTGAGTAAACATAATAACACGCCAAATTGGCTCGTGATTTGACAGCGTTACCCGCCAAAGATCATTCTATACCCGCATTTGGCGCGTTGGCGGGTGTTAATTTCAAACCCACTGTTTATATCATTTTATTTAAGTTGATAATAACACCTAATTTAGTGATTCTGAATCAGTAGTGAAATATGCAGCATCCCAAATAAAATCTCTTATGAATGTGTGTACGTGCCTCTGATCATCCGAGCGTGTGTCCAGTTCTCCAGCTCTTGATCTTCCAGGTGTTGTTGTGTTGCAGGTTTCCTCAGCACTGGAGATCAGGCAGCGAAAGGCAACTACGGTCTGCTGGACCAGATCCAGGCTCTGCGCTGGGTGAAGGAGAACATCCAGGCCTTCAACGGGGATCCGGAGCGAGTGACGATATTCGGCTCGGGAGCAGGAGCCTCGTGTGTCAGTCTGCTGACCCTCTCGCACTATTCTGAAGGTCTGTTGAAGATTGAGGCATTATAACCTTCATCTTTCCCTCGCGGGTCAAAATGACCCGAAGCCCTAAAATTATACTTTTTTTTTTTTTTTTTTAGCTTATTTTATTTCATTTTGATAATATTTTTTCTATTTTTTTTAATGCAATTTTTTGGGAGATTTTTATTTTTATTTTTAATTCAATTTACCTTTCAATTACTAGATTTGATCAATAAATAATAAATAAATAGTAATTTAAGCACATTCTTTAACAACTTAAATTCAGAATAACTCACAATTTCATGCATAAACCTTTTAATACAGCTCAAATATCTTACATTGTGTGTCTTTGCTGAAAAAAAAATATATATAACTTGATATTTGACTGTTGCCACTAGATGGCCTTATAGAGAGTCTAAGTCCCTCCCCTTCCGGTGGACCACCATGGGACCTTATTTCGGAAAAATATTGTATGGAAGTCAATGGCGAGAGACAACAAATATTTTGATCTCGTTTGAATTGTGCCCTGAATTACACATATGATGTTTGTCAATTTAAAAGATACATTTTAAAGTCAAGAAAGTCGCAGTTCGATGTAAAACTGTTGAGGTATAAGACTGTGAAAATATGTAATTACAAAGACTACAAACCCAAAAGGCAACCATGTGACGTCATACCTTTTCTCTCAATGAATGAAGCTAACTTTACTGAAGCTAACATCTGTCATTTTCTCTATAGTCTTACGTTATAATCGTAACGTTACGCCGTCATGCCTGAGTGTTTTGTACCAGACTGCACACATACGGACACAGTGCGAGACGAGAGATGGAGTTCATTGAGCGATTTTCACATAAAACTAAATGTTACTCTTCTGTTTTATGACAAACTGCGACTTTCTTGACTTTCATAATTATCTTTTAAATTGACAAACATCATATGTGTAATTCAGGGCACAGTTCAGACGGAATAAAAAGATAAGTTGTCTCTCGCCATTGACTACCATACATATTTTTTTCCGAAATAAGGTCCCATGAGCCGGAAGCGGAGGGGCGGGACTTAGGCTCTCTATCCGATTGTTAAGTCTGACGTCACCCGTGACGTTTAGCCTTTTCCGGGTCCAAGCGCTCCTCTCGTCCAGAAATAACAATGGTGGAACCTGTACATTTATTTACGATCACGTCCTTCTTAGTGAGGCACCTTTGGCGGTCAAAAAGGGTTTAAATTCCTTTAACACCAACAGAGTGGTTAGTGTAGCTCATCACTCAGGTGGCATAATTAAGGGTAGAGTCAATGAAAAAGAAGATTTACGAGGTTGAAGTGAGTTAGCTCGGGACACGGGACACAGCACTGCGGCATTGTAAAAACACTCAATAATAACCAAAACACTAGCGAAAGCGGTAGGTAGGTAGAGAGGACCTGGACTTTGGACCCGGAAAGAGTATTATCGGAGAGTGGTTACGTCACGACTTAACAACCGAATAGCTCTACATGGAGCAAATGAGCTGTTCCGCTGGGTCCTAAAGTCAGTTTAATAATCTTGTTTTCCCTTTGAATTAATTAGATTTTTCTGACCCCATTGGAAGATATTTGTTCTTGATTTAAACATTAACTCACTTTATTTTACACATTGTTCAGAAAAACAAGTAATTTTGCTTCTCCAGTAAATGTTTAAAGTCCCCCTGTAATCAATCGTTTTATCCCTTAAAACTCATCTTTGATCACCAAAATGTCTTCATCCCTTAAAATATCTTGAATGTAACTCGACACCCTCGCCTCATTTAGTATGCGTGGTTCTATGAATATGCAAATGAGCCCCGCCTCCACTCACTCACTCAGCTCAGAGATCCACTGGTTGACGATCACACGTTGATCTGATTGGTTACAAGGTAGTTTGTGACGTCAGAAACACCAGCGATTTCAAAGCGTGTGTTTGAGACTGTCTTTGGTTCACTGCAGTTTTAAGGAGGAAATACTCAGCAATGCTGTCGACTTATGAACTTACACATGGTTTGTCTTAAAGCATATTAAAAACACATCATAGACACATAAACAACATTAAATGCTGGATTCTCACCACAGGGGGACTTTAAACATTTTGGCTTTCAAAAAAGAGTCATCAGAAAAATCCTTAAATGAAGTGTTTCATGACTCTCTAACACTGAGTGTTTGTGTCTCAGATCTGTTTCAGAAAGCAATCATTCAGAGTGGCACGGCTCTCTCCAGCTGGGCCGTCAACTACCAGCCGGCCAAATACACACGCATGCTGGCCGAGAAGGTCGGCTGCAACGAGGACGACACGGTGGAGCTGGTCCAATGCCTCCAAAACAAAAACTACAAGGAGCTCATCGAACAAAACATCACCCCTGCCAAATACCACATCGCATTCGGACCCGTGATCGACGGAGACGTCATTCCCGACGACCCGCAGATCCTCATGGAGCAAGGAGAGTTCCTCAACTACGACATCATGCTGGGAGTCAACCAGGGCGAGGGATACAAGTTCGTGGACGGGATCTTAGACAGCGAGGACAGAATAACCGGAAACGACTTTGAGTTCGCAATTTCAGAATTCGTCGACCACTTGTACGGCTATCCGGAAGGAAAAGACACCCTGCGGGAAACCATAAAGTTCATGTACACGGATTGGGCGGACAGGGAAAACCCGGAGATGCGCAGGAAAACGTTGGTTGCGCTTTTCACGGATCACCAGTGGGTGGCGCCGGCCGTGGCCACAGCGGATCTGCACGCTCAATACGGGTCGCCCACGTACTTTTACGCGTTTTACCACCATTGCCAGAGCGATATGAAACCGGCCTGGGCCGACTCTGCGCACGGAGACGAGCTTCCCTATGTCTTCGGCATTCCCATGATCGGACCCACGGATCTGTTCAACTGCAACTTTTCCAAGAATGACATTATGCTGAGCGCCGTGGTCATGACGTACTGGACTAACTTTGCCAAAACTGGGTGAGTACGTGACGCATGCGTTTACATGAACTAAATGAATTAGTAGAGAAAATACTCACTGCACCTCACTGCAAAAAATATTGTCTTACTCTTGTTTTTCTTTACAAATATCTAAATATTCATAAATCAAGATACATTTAGTTGCCGCAGGAATTTAAATTTGATTAAAATTGATTTTAAAAGTATGAATAAATGATTAATATATAACCTAATTCTATATTAAAATGTAAAATAATTACTTGTTTTTATTAAAGAACATAATAGTTCTGTAAAACAGAAAATAACTTCTATAATCAAAAAAATATTCATGAAATATATTTAATAAATAAATATTTATTTTTAATCAATAAATAAACTTAACATATTTAATATATTAAATTATTTTACCACATACTTTTATTTTATTTAATTATTTTAGAAATAATAATAAGAAATAATAGACATTGCTGAAGTGAATTTTAGTCAAAGTTTGACTTATTTTAGTATGAATCAAATTAAACATGAATTAATAAATTAAATCTGTGACCTGTCTAACTATGCTTAAATGCCTTTAGTATTTAATAGGCAAAGTTAATTTTGGCTTCACATAAAAATGATGATATTGGAAGAAAAAAATTATTATTATGAGTTAAGATGATATTTGTGCTGGAAAACAAGACAAAAATATTGAGTAGTAAAAGATATATTTTACAATATACTGTATTGCCTTGATTAATAAAATGCATATTGAGATGTACAGTTGTGGCCTAAAGTGACGTCCGGCCTAGGAAAAATTTACATCTTCACCCTTTATTCAAATATTATTAAATATTTTGTAGTCATATTGCTATACACAATATTTATTGTGTATAGTTCACCCAAAATTTTTATTTTTTTAGTGTCAGTTCTACATTAAACTGCTATATATAATGTTGAATATAATGTAGAATAATGCAATGGGGGAATATTTGAGTGCCCTGATAATGCCAAATATCTGATGTTACCAGTAAAAAGTGTCCTACATTATTTTAAATATATCTAGTCAGTGAAAGAGTTCAAGCATTCGTCTAAAATAATTCTGTATTTTCATCTTCAGAATCATGAATATTGTTATTCTGGCGTCTCTATTGTCCTGTGCTTTGGGTTTCAGCACCAAGTCCAAGACTATTCATTTACACACACAATGTAAAACCAAATTTAGCATTTTAATCAACAGTACATTTTTTGTTAACCTTTTATCATATGTCTTGGAGTATCGCAATAATATCGAATCGTGACATGAGGGTCTCGTTACACCCCTAATATACACAGCCTTGCTGAGCAGAAGAGCCTTTCAAAAACACACAAAATATTACCGATCCAAAACGTTTGACTGGTAGTGTGTATTGCACATTAAAGGCATATTGTATTGCTCTACTTCACAGAGACCCAAATCAACCAGTTCCTCAAGACACAAAGTTCATCCACACTAAACCAAACCGCTTTGAGGAGGTGGCCTGGTCGAAGTACAACCCTAAAGACCAGCTGTACCTTCACATCGGCCTGAAGCCTCGTGTTCGCGACCACTACAGAGCCACCAAAATCGCCTTCTGGTTGGAGTTAGTGCCACACTTGCACAACATCAACGAACTCTTCCAGTACGTCTCGTCGACGACTAAGATTCCACCGCAAGACACGACTCCTTTCTCCTACACCAAACGCTTGTCCAATAAACTCTGGCCTTCGACTACTCGCCATCCTCCCGCTCCTCCAGCAAACACCAAACAGATGTCGGATCAGCAGAAAACATCGGAGCACGCCGACGGGACGGTCATCATCGAAGCGCGGGATTATTCCACCGAACTGAGCGTGACGATCGCCGTCGGTGCTTCGCTTCTCTTCTTAAACATCCTTGCGTTCGCGGCGCTTTACTACAAAAAGGACAAACACCGGCTAGAGTCGAGTCGCAGACTCAGTCCTCCGAGAAACCTAGCGAACGACATTCCCCGCGTGCCGAGCGAAGAGTTGATGTCCCTGCAGATGAAACAACTCGACCACGACCACGATCACGATCACGACTGCGATTCCCTGCACGGCCACGACATGATCCACCTGAGCTGTCCGCCCGATTACGCGCTCACGTTGCGCCGGTCGCCCGACGACGTGCCGCTAATGGCGCCGAACACCATCACGATGATTCCCAGCTCTTTCGCGGGAATGCAGCCGTCGTATCACAACCCGTTTAACGCGTTCGGGAACAGCACTCCGAGCAGCACGGGTCTCCCTCACGGACACTCCACCACGCGAGTATAACGGACTCTTCGATGCGCACCCAAACGCTGAGGGTGTTTTTTTGCTACGGACTCTTTTATGAATTAAGTAACGTTACACTTATTAACCTGTATAATGTGATCAGTGAATGTAATCATTTTTCGCATTCATGGTACAGCGACCGAAGCACTCAAAAAATATGATTACGTAAATTAAGGAATATTATTTGCATCCTGATTTCCTGATTAACGTGTGAGACGATTTATCGATTTATCGTGGCATTGCAGCACAAATACCTGCATCTTAAGGCCCGTTCACACCAAGCATGATAACGATAAAAATATAGATCGTTTTAAATGTAAAAGTCCGACTTTTCAGAATTACTTTTTTTCCAGCTGATGAATGATAAATACATTGACAGCTAATCGGAATCCATCCTTCTCTAAAGAGCGTGAGGATTTAAAGCGACAGAACACAAAACTGCAGCTCTTATAATAGAATTGTGCATTTGTGTGGATCTTAATATAGTTATCGCTATAGTTTTGATGTCAAACCTTCAGGCCTTACGCATAGATATCATGTTCAGACACATGTCGGATTTTTAACCACTCAGAATGCCCCAGCAACCGCCTAGCAACCACCCAGCATGCCCCAGCAACCACCTAGCAACCACCTAGAATGCCCCCAACAAACGCTTAGCAACCACCCAGACCGCCCCAGCAACCGCCCAGCAAACACCCAGAACACCCCAGCAATCACCCAGAACGCCCCAGCAACTGCCTAGCAACCACCCAGAACGTCCCAGCATCTGCCTAGCAACTGCCTAGCAACCACCCAGAAGCCCCAGCAACCACCCAGAACACCCCAGCAATCACCCAGAACGCCCCAGCAACTGCCTAGCAACCACCCAGAACGTCCCAGCATCTGCCTAGCATCTGCCTAGCAACTGCCTAACAACCACCCAGAAGCCCCAGCAAACGCCTAGCAACCACCCAGAACACCCCAGCAACCACTCAGAACGCCCCAGCAACCACCTAGCAACCAACCAGCAGCCACCCAGAATGCCCCCAGCAACCGCCTAACAACCACCCAGAACACCCCTAGCAACCGCCTTGCAACCACCCAGAATGTCCAAGAACAACCTAGCAACCACCTAGAATGCCCCCAACAAACGCTTAGCAACCACCCAGACCGGCCCAGAAACCGCCCAGCAATCACCCAGAACACCCCAGCAATCACCCAGAACGCCCTAGCAATCACCCAGAACGCCCCAGCAACCGCCTAGCAACCACTCAGAACGTCCCAGCATCCGCCTAGCAACCGCCTAGCAACCACCCAGAAGCCCCAGTAAACGTCTAGCAAACAGCCAGAACACCCCAGCAACCGCCTAGCATCCACCCAGAACGTCCCAGTATCCGCCTAGCAACCACCCAGAAGCCCCAGCAAACGCCTAGCAAACACCCAGAACACCCCAGCAACCACACAGAACGCCCCAGCAACCCCACCTAGCAACCAACCAGCAGCCACCCAGAATGCCCCCAGCAACCGCCTAGCAACCACCCAGAACACCCCTAGCAACCGCCTTGCAACCACCCAGAATGTCCCAGAACAACCTAGCAACCACCCAGAATGCCCCAGCAAACACCCAAGCAACCACCTAGCAACCATCCAGAACACCCCAGCACCCCACATTACGCCGGTCGCCCGACGACGTGCCGCTAATGGCGCCGAACACCATCACGATGATTCCCAGCTCTTTCACGGGAATGCAGCCGTCGTATCACAACCCGTTTAACGCGTTCGGGAACAGCACTCCGAGCAGCACGGGTCTCCCTCACGGACACTCCACCACGCGAGTATAACGGACTCTTCGATGCGCACCCAAAACGCTGAGGGTGTTATTTTGCTATGGACTCTTTTATGAATTAAGTAACGTTACACTTATTAACCTGTATAATGTGATCAGTGAATGTAATCATTTTTCGCATTCATGGTACAGCGACCGAAGCACTAAAAAAATATGATTACGTAAATTAAGGAATATTATTTGCATCCTGATTTCCTGATTAACGTGTGAGACGATTTATCGTGGCATTGCAGCACAAATACCTGCATCTTAAGGCCCGTTCACACCAAGCATGATAACGATAAAAATATAGATTGTTTTAAATGTAAACGAACAGTAACGGCATAGAGGAACAATATCAATGGAATCACTTTCATCATCATTCAGCTGATGAATGATAAAAACATTGACAGCCAATCAGAATCCATCCTGCTTTAAAGAGCTTGAGCATTTAAAGCGACAGACAACAAAACTGGAGCTCTTATAATAGAATTGTCCGTTGGTGTGGATGCTAATATAGTTATCGTTATAGTTTTGATATCAGCACTTCCGGCCTGATGCACAGATCTCATATTCAGACGTGTCAGATTTTTAACCACCCAAAACGCCCCAGCAACTGCCTAGCAACCACCCAGAACGCCTCAGCAACTGCCTAGCAACCACCCAGAATCCCCCAGCAATCGCCTAGCAACCACCCAGAATGCCCCAGCAACCACCCAGAATCCCCCAGCAACCACCCAGAACACCCCAGCAACCGCCTAGCAACCACCCAGAATCCCCCAGCAATCACAGAGAACACCCCAGCAACTGCCTAGCAACCACCCAGAACACCCCAGCAACTGCCTAGCAACCACCCAGAATCCCCCAGCAATCACAGAGAACACCCCAGCAACTGCCTAGCAACCACCAAGAACACCCCAGCAATCACCGTGCAAACACCCAGAATGCCCTAGCAACTGCCTAGCAACCACCCAGAACGCCCCAGCAACCACCCAGAACAGCCCAGCAACCGCCTAGCAACCTAGCAGTGATCGTGCCTGGAGTGAACGGGCCTTAACTCATGTAACTGCCTGTGAAAGCCGCAGGTGAATGTGTGAACATGTTATTGATCGTTACAGCCGTAATTCACGAGTGATGGAGAAGATCAGGCGTATATGCAGATTTAGGTGTGTGAATCGCAGCGGGGGAATGATGCTGGTAAACTCAGATCATAGTAACACACCAAACGCCACTCAGAACCGGCCGACGGGACAGGGATTTGCTCACTCAGTTTTGAGGGTGTTTTTTCACTGCTACCTGATATTCATAATAATGTAGGCTGTAGAAAGACCATAGAGTTTGAGATTTGAAGGCTTTAAGAGCCTGCAGTCTTTCAGACGGACAAACAGACATGGATAGATTGAATTGTTCGAGAGCGAGTTCTGTCTGTCATTATGGGAGCATTGTGTGGTGATTTAAGAGGATTTATTAAAAAGAAGATTTAGTCTCTGTGCCAAATTAAACTTGAATTAACCACATTCTCAGTGTTTTTCTAAGTGTGACTCAAAAAGTGCTTGAATAGAAAAGAAAAAGCTTGTGTGAGGAGCCACACGTGTCACATCTCACACGTTAACCCTGAGATCAGGCTGCAGTGTGAAACTCTGAGAGGATCTTCTGTCAGATCTTAAAGGTGCTTTCAGCCAGTCTGCAAACTCAATAACAGAACAATAACACAACACGCTAAATGATTGACAGGTGGAGACGAGTGTTTCTGATTGGCTATACTCTTTTCTTCTGATTTCTTACAGCACATGTTTCTTTGATATCTGTCAGGCTGTAGCAGTGAAATATATTTTTCTGGTGGTGGTGTGGGGTGGGTGGGGCTTAAAATGAGGGAGCCACAATATATATATATATATAGGCTATATATAAAATTTATATTATGTTAAATTAGAAATTGGATGTGTTGTGACCCATTCAAAATACCAAAATGTGTTTTGTTCAGTTTTACATGTGCAAATAAACAACATAACATGAGGATTCACACATCGTCACATGCAGCACTTCTGTGAATGGAGATAAACAGAATTAAAAAAAGATGTATAAAAAAAAAAGTATATATATAAAATAAATAAATATACATATAATATATTTCACTTAAAAACTGCGTTCCACAAAACTTCACGGAAAGGAAACCGAGACGGCAGAAAGCGGCTGTGTGTGTGTTCTTTATTTTACAAAAGCACAATGTTTTGTTTTTATTGTGAGTGTACAAATTACACAAATTACAGTTTCGAACGATGTCTTACTCTTATCTGTATGACCATAAATGACAGAGTAAAAAGCGTAATATTGAACTTTGTGCATCCGCCATTGTCACCGCATGCTAATGAACTCTCGCGCGCAAAAAAATCCTTAATTTTCCATTTTAAAGGATTAGTTCACAATTTCCTGGTAATTTACTCTCCCACACGTCATCCGAGATATCCATGTCTTTCTTTCTTCAGTCGGAAAGAAATGAAGGTTTTTGAGGAAAACATTCCAGGATTTTTCTCCGTATAGTGACTTCAATGGGGTCCAACGGGTCGAAGGTCCAGATGTGAGTTTCAGTGCAGCTTCAAAGTCTCGACACGATCCAGCCGAGGAATAAGAGTCTTAGCTAGACAAACCAGCCGACATTTTAGAACAAAATAAACATTTATATACTTTTAAACCACAAATGCTCATCTTGCATGTCCACGACTTCACGCATTATGTAATCACGTTGAAAGGTCACACAGTTGCGGTCTCATTTTCTCCGACGACTTCAAAATCGTCCGATATCGATGTTTTACCTTTTTTTGTAAATGGCGTTTGACTCAGTCTTTGCACGTTCTTTTTGTAAACACTAGATCTGTTCTTACGCCTACGTCCCGCTTGACCTTTCAACCTGATTACGTAATGTGTGTCGCATCACAGCTAGTGGAAGACCAACATTAGTGGTTAAAAGTATAGAAATGTTTATTTTGTTCTAAAATGTCGGCTGGTTTGTCTAGATGAGACTCTTATTCCTCGGCTGGATCGTGGCGAGACTTTGAAGCTGCACTGAAACTCACATTTGGACCTTCGACCCGTTGGACCCCATTGAAGACACTATATGGAGAACAATGTAATGTTTTCCTCCTTAACTTTAATTTCTTTTCGACTGAAGAAAGACATATGAACATCTTGGATAATGTGTGGGAGAGTAAATGATCTGGTCATTTTAATTCTGAAATGAACTACTCCTTTAAGCAATCAGGAATCGTGGCTATGCTACTGGGCTGATGTGAGATTATCTATGTATTATTCCATTTAAACTCTTGCTTACAGCACCTTTAAGAGCTTGTATCAGTCTGGCGATGGCCTTCATCTGACAGTTTTCTTCCTCTCAGCCTAAATAGTGTTATTTTAGTGTATATAGCATATAGAATAAATTGTAAAAATAACATCTGCAGCTTGTAATATTGCTTTCAGTAAATGTTTTTCATTGGCTCTTGTACAGTTCTGAATGTACGTTTGCCATCTCCATCCCTCTGTGTGTGTTTGACCATTACAAAACATTATTTATGTGACAGTGGATTGTCTAGTCCTCCGTTTCAGTCACTTATTCCACAACATGAAACAAATTTGATAAAAATCATAAGCAAATAGTTCTGTAGATCCATCATGTCCTTCTACTTCAAACTGCATCAAATGGAACAGCAAAAGTAATGAGTGCTTTCCTGAACACCTGCCATTGGTCAGTCAAACTTATAGTCCCGCCTCCCAAACCATGCCATTGGTTGAGTCAGAAGTTGATGACAGGTCGTTAAGAAATGACACACTTCAACTTTAAAGTGATTTCTGTGTTTTCCAGAAAGATGAGTTACAGATTTAAATGTTTTCTTGTTCATTGTTTCGAAATTTCAATGTTCATCTTCCTGTGATTGTAATTTGTAAACAGGAAGTTTGAATACTGTCTGTAACTGTAAATTTCATTTGCATAACGATTTATGAAAAAAATGGTTTTGAAAATTATTAATGTACACAGACATTATTTTTTACTTTTCCTGTAGCAAAAAGCTCCAGTGAAACTTCACCAGATGATCCATAAACAACACTATGAATTATCATTGGTCTGTAAATATATGAATCATATTACTCATTCATCTGCGTAACAGGGTACTGATGGACATGTACATGTTTCAGTCATGTTGCTTCTTTAAATCTTTCCTCATACTGTACGCTGTATGAAACACGTGAATATGATTTGGTTTTGCCTCATTGAAAGGCTTGTATATGTAAGAGACTTTTTGCTGCTTTTTCTAAAATTAAATAAACTTAGATTTTACTCATTTGCTCACTTTTCATGTTTGTATAAATGTGATATTTTAGTCAATGCAGCTCTAGTGTATAAATAGTTGTTTTATTCTTCTGTTTATACATGTTTACACTGTTACACTGCTTTATGTCTGCATTGTGGAATCGCTGATCGGTGATCCTCCAACACTTCTCCTGTGGAGATTACATGAAGTCCTGTAAAACTGAGACAGAATGCAAGCGTGTTTTTCAGTATTTATTATTAACCGCAGCAGCTGTTTTCAGCTGAGAGTATAACCAGGTCAGTGTAAGTGTGTGTTGTGCAGGTAAATGTTGATGTCCTCATCACACTGGACGGCTCCTGACGACAGATGGTGGATCTTCAGCTTCTCCAGTGACAGGAGCATTAACTGCATGATCTCGCTCAGTCTGTGGCACTGAACCATCTGTGGGCACTCATGGACCACAGACACACAAATACTTCTGAAGGTTTGCAAATGGAGCATGAAAGCATACAGGCTGGATGTATGGAGGATTCAGCTCTTGCTATTCAATGCATTTAACTCTTTCCCCGCCAGTGTTTTTTTTTTTTTTTAAGTGTCTTGGATTGCGCAGCTATGTATGATTCGTTGACGCAATTTCCACTGAAACAGGAAGCTAAGGCGGGGCATATTGAATGACTCCTCCTCCTTTTTCAAATAGCCAATAGCCTTTAGGTTACCTCACAGACTGAAGCGAATCCGAGCGCTGATGATACGTTGGTTCAATAGTAGAGGTGTGAATAAGTTCTATAGCCATTTCATTCTTAACCAGCAGGAAAACAGAATAAAACTTGAGTGTTTGAGAAACCGAACACACTTTCCAACACATCTTGCTCCGGGACGTGTCATTGTTTATAGCGTAGGGGGCGGAGCTTTAGATTCTAGAGAGCATTTGATTGGACAGAAGATGTGATGAGACGCGGTGATGTTTTAGCGGAAGTGAGAGACTGTTCAATTTTGAATGCTTATACTGTATCTCCTAAATGCAAATTTTGTCATTGTTTTGGAAGCTTATTCATAACCTTAAGGCTAACATATTCACATATTCATACTAAAAAGCTAAAAAACTTAAATTTTGATTTCAGGGGGCCTTTAAGTTGCCAGTACTGGGTTGATTGTTGATTTGGGGGTGTTGATCGCTTCCATCAACACCTCAAAGCTTCACAGTCGTTTCCTTTTCATGGGTTCAACATTTCATTCAGTAACGTTACGCAGTTTTGATTTATACGCTGTCTAATGTTTGATGATCGTGTTATTTTACATGTGCGTCAGCAATGCTTCTGTGGCTTTTTTCAGCTTCTTCTTCTCCTGTATTTTGATCTGGAGTTTCAGTACTCTTTCAGAAGATGTGTAATAGCGCCCCCTACCGTAACAGTGAAAACACGGATTGCCGGAAAATTCCGTCAAATGCGGGGAAAGATTTTAAAGGTATAGTTCATACTAAAATGAAAATTAAGTCATAATTTATTCACCCTGCTGTTGTTGTAATGCCGTCCACCCTTCTTTCTTTTATGGACCACAAAAGGAGAATTTGAAAAGAAGTCCCCCTGAAGTCAATCATTTTTCCCTTAAAACTCATCTTTGATCACCAAAATTACATGTCTTAAAAAATCGATGAATGTAACTCGACACCCTTGCCTCATTTAGTATGCGTGGTTCTATGAATATGCAAATTAGCCCCGCCTCCACTCACTCACTCACTCAGCTCAGAGATCCACTGGTTGACGATCACACGTTGATCTGATTGGTTACAAGGTAGTTTGTGACGTCAGAAACACCAGCGATTTCAAAGCGTGTGTTTGAGACTGTCTTTGGTTCACTGCAGTTTTAAGGAGGAAATACTCAGCAATGCTGTCGACTTATGAATTTACACATGGTTTGTCTTAAAGCATATTAAAAACACCACATAGACACATTAACAACAGTAAAAGCTGGATTTTCACCACAGGGGGACTTTAATATTTTAGATTTTCTTTATTTTCACAAAATTCTTAATTTTTAGTGTTGTTGTCATTTTTATTAGTTTGAGTTTATTTAGATTATTTTACTACAAGTTAAACAAAACAAAATTAAGAAATACACAAACGTTTTTGAAACAACTAGGTTTTTAAAATATTCTGTTCCCTTTTAGTCTTTTGTAAAACCCCTTTACATTGATAAAAGCCAGTTCCTGAATGACATCATCTAGCAGGAAGTGACATCATCATTGGCAGGCAAACATCAGTGAGTATCATTAACCGATCTGACGAATTCATGAGTGTTTGTGCTGTTAGTCTGTTCGTGAACACTGATGGTAAGAACATATTGCTGGTTCAGCTTGATGTGCTTCGGTTGATTCATCCGTGTTTTGTGACTGAAGTTGTTCAGATCGCGTCCGCCTACACGGACTGAGTCAGTCTCTCTTCAGCTCGTGTGTTTCCCTCAGACTCTGACACTCGATGTGTTTCACAGCTCGTGTTTACAGCAGAAAGTGCGGCTCGGTTTGCAGAACAGTGAATTTAAACATGCACACAAATGGATTCTTTAAAAGAATCATATCTGGTTATGTTAAATTCTCAACTGTTGTCTTCACATGCATATATCTATATACTTCATATTCAAGAAAATAAATATAATTTAAGCTTTCAGCATTTGCATTTATCTCATCATGCTGCAAGTGTCATATAGCCAATATTTGGATGCTTTGCTTCACATTAATTAAAATGAACCAGCTAAAAAAATATATGTTCTATTTGATCATTAGAAGGTCTGGTAAAAGGTTATTTGTGAATTTTAATTATTCTTTTTTTTTAAGTCTCCCTGTGGTGAAAATCCAGCTTTTAATGTTGTTTATGTGTCTATGTGGTGTTTTTAATATGCTTTAAGACAAACCATGTGTAAATTCATAAGTCGACAGCATTGCTGAGTATTTCCTCCTTAAAACTGCAGTGAACCAAAGACAGTCTCAAACACACGCTTTGAAATCGCTGGTGTTTCTGACGTCACAAACTACCTTGTAACCAATCAGATCAACGTGTGATCGTCAACCAGTGGATCTCTGAGCTGAGTGAGTGAGTGGAGGTGGGGCTCATTTGCATATTCATAGAACCGCGCATACTAAATGAGGCAAGGGTGTCGAGTTACATTCAAGATATTTTAAGGCATGAAGACATTATTTTTTAAAGGAAAAAAACTTAAATATGTAATTTTGGGGATCAAAGGGATTAATAAATGATTGACTAGGGGACTTTAAATATTAAAGGAACATTCCATTTTTTTCATTTTGCAAACATTATGAGAATTACTTATGAATTACTAGAGTTACTTTTGGATGTTCTCTGAACAGAAGTAGTAACATTTAAAAAAACGTTAGACAAACGTCCAACTTAAATGTTTCAGAAATGCTATGTTTGTGCAAACATTTGTTCGTAACTTTGCCAGAACATTCCCGGTTAGCTGGTGAGAGTCTCAATGATAATTTTGCGATAGTGATAGGCCTGACTTTGTTTATTCCTGCTATAGTAATATGAGCATTTGTTAAGGTTATACACCCAAATCAAACACCAGATGGAGAGTTCAAACACTGTCAGATGAGCATTAGAGATGCATGTTCTCCTGGACTATCCAGGACAGCGTTGCATGCTTATGATAAAGAATATACAGTACATGCATCCATCTCTCGGTCTGAGTTTTGTCGAGCCTCCGAATTCTGCAAAGCAGGACTTTAAATGTGAGATGCTGAACTCGCTGGAGGTTTAAAATAGTGACCGTTTCCCCTTTGGCCAATTTACGGAAGCTGAAGCTCCGGCGAGGAAGGTCATGCTGACAATCTCTGCTTATTACTGGTGCTGCAGTTATTATTATTGGGTGGTCCAGCAATGAGTGTGTTATCATGACCTTTAATATTTAATAACATTCACAGACAGTTATATTTGAAATATTACTGAAAAAATTAGATGTAGATGAAAGCTTTGCCAAGATGATATGTGTTGGACTCACTATCAGCTGTATATTGTTTTCCGATGTCTTTCGCTTCCTGTACAAAAATTGTGCATTCTGCTGCTGTTTTGTAAACTGGTGTTTGTTATTATTATATTATTTTAATTCATTATCATAATCATAAACAAACTGGTTTTCAGTATAAATAGTTTTCTGTTTACCTTACTTTGTTATTCTTAGATATATACCTAAAGTAACTTAAAGGATTAGTTCACTACAAAAATGAATATTTCCTAATAATTTACTCACCCCAATGCTATCCAAGATATCCATGTCTTTCTTTCCTCAGTGGGAGAGAAATTATGTTTTTTGAGGAAAACATTTCTGGATTTTTCTTCTAACAATGGACTTCATTGGTCACCATCGTTTTTAAGTCCAAATCAATGCAGTTTCAAAAGTGTTTGAAGTGTTTAAACGGGCTGTACATGCGATCACAGCTGAAGAAGAGGTTGTTATCTAGCGGAACGATAGGTCATTTTCACAAAAATATATATAATTTATAGACTTTTTACCTTCAATAGTTGGGATTGAGCTGATCAACAAACGGACAGGGAACTACGTCATCACGTTGAAAGGTCACGCCGGCGCCGGCAATACTATTTGAACTACTATTCATATTCATCAGAATGTTATTCATATACACTTCATATTCACTGAATACTATTACTATATATATATAATAGCAAACAATACTATTTGAACTATCCTCCTATGTACGGTCGCATTGTAAACAGTGGGGCGGTACTTCTGCCGGCGCCGGCGCGACCTTTCAACGTGATGACGTAGTTCCCTGTCCGTTTGTTGATCAGCTCAATCCCAACTATTGAAGGTAAAAAGTCTATAAATTATATATATTTTTGTGAAAATGACCTATCGTTTTGCTAGATAACCACCTCTTCTTCAGCTGTGATCGCGTACAGCCCGTTTAAACACTTCAAACACTTTTGAAACTGCATTGATTTGGAATTAAAAACGATGGTAACCAATGAAGTCCATTGTTAGAAGAAAAATCCAGAAATGTTTTCCTCAAAAAACATAATTTCTCTCCCACTGAGGAAAGAAAGACATGGATATCTTGGATGGCATTGGGGTGAGTAAATTATTAGGAAATTTTCATTTTGGGGTGAACTAATCCTTTAAGAATCGGATCAAGCTTCCACATTGAAAAATAAGATGCATAGACTTATGCAGGTTACATAATTATAGAACTGTTTATCATTTATTTAACCGATTGGTTCAGAAATGCTGATCACAAGTGTCTGTCTTTATGATTGACACATTGAACTGGTTTGTTTAAAATGCTGGTCCATTCATAAACTAAAGAAATGTCTCGATGAGTGAGTAACTGAATCATTCATTCAACCGATTTGCTCAGAAACAACTGATTCATTGAGGAAAGAAACAAGCGAGTCTCTTAATTCAGACGAATATCACAATGCTTCATATATAGATATACGGCAGAGACGGTAAGCGTGATACGGCAGAATCTTGCCGTTTTTCTCATTCCCGTCACGATTAGAGCGTCCCTGATTAAATATGCATGATTTTCTGTGGCTGAAAACACTGAGAAAAGCAATTTAATTAGTTTTCTGTGAATAATAGCCTAACAAAGTGCTTGGACCTTGGGAGAAGAGGATGCTGGGAACACAATATGTGACGATTCGATACACATATCTCACTGTCCACACAATCATAATTCAGAGGAACTTCAGCCTTCATGACAGTATGAAACACCCTTCATTCAACTACATGACAAGACACAACATTACTCATTTATACTTAAATGAGGCGTCTTCAGACTTTAAGGTTTAAAGGTTTCGAGAAATGCAGTGTAAAGAGTGTAATGCGGTCACTTAACTGTTGTTGAACGGAAAGGGTTTCAGATTCTTCAGGACTAGTAACTACACAAGGGAATAATGAGGGAATTGTAATTTTTGGAGAGCGACTGCTGTGTTTTTGTGAGTTTGTGTGTGTTAATGCATCATGCAGCGCTTCACCTCACCGTGAGTCCTGAACAGAAGAGATCAGCACTTCTCATCGATTATCTGTCAGAGTTCACGGGGTTGAATGCTGTCACACACACACACACACACACACACACACACACACACACACACACACACACACACACACACACACACACTGATCATCTGTCATCCAGCCATCATTATCTGGGCTCTCTTTGCACCCACAGGGTCTCGAAGCAGAGATCGAGGCACTTCTTTAAACATTGCATATTATGATGCAAAATAAACATTAAAATATGAGGAAGTGATGGCGGTGAAGAGTCATTTTAGAAGCGGAGCACATACATGCAATAGGCTGCACTTATTTGATCCAAAATACAGTAAAAATTCTTAAATATTATTACAATTTAAAACAATGCTGAATTTTCAGCATAATTACTCCAGTCTTCAGTGTCACATGATCCTTCACAAATCATTCTAACATGACATTTTGATGCTCAAGAAACATTTATGATTGTTGTCATATTTTTTTGAGGAAACTGTGATGCATTTTATTTTTCAGGATTCTCTGATGAATAGAAAGTTCAAAAGAACAGCATTTATTTGCTGAATAAAAGTATTCGTTTCTGTCTTTCTTTAAAATCTTACTTAGCCAAAATCTTTTGAATAGTATATCAGGACTTTCACAAAAATCTGAAGCAGCACAACTGTTTTCAACACTGATAATAATCATAAATGTTTCTTGAGCATCAAATCCTCATATTAGAGTGATTTGTGAAGGATCATGTGACACTGAAGACTGGAGTAATGATGCTGAAAATACAGCTTTGATCACAGGAATAAATTACACTTTACTATATATTCACATGTATATACATTTACATTTTTACATTTACATTAAGTCATTTAGCAGACGCCTTTGTCCAAAGCGACTTACAAATTAGGACTAAATTCAGCGAGTCATCATAAAGAGGCAAAAGCAACAACAACGCAAGAAGTGCTCAAAATACGAAGTTCAGGTATTATTCAGAGTAGCATAAGCCTGATAAGTGATGTTTCAAAGGGAAAGGAAATTATTATTATTATTATTTTTTTTTTATTTTTTTTTTATTTATTTTTTTTTATTTTTTTATAAGGTAAAGTGCTCACGGAAGAGATTGGTTTTCAGCTGTCTTTTGAATGTTGTCAGGGATTCTGCATTCCGGATGAGGGTGGGGAGAGCGTTCCACCAGCATGGAACTGTGAATGAGAATGTTCTGGAAAGTGATTTTGTGGCTTTCTGTGATGGAACCACGAGACGTCGCTCGTTGACCGATTGTAGGTGTCTGGTAGGGATGTAGACTCGTAGGAGTGAGTGAAAGTAGGAGGGAGCTGAGCCTGTGATAGTTCTGTAAGCAAGCGCAATATAGATTAAAAGCCACACAAAAAACAAAAGCTAATTGCGACTTTTTATCTCACAATTGCAAGTTTATATCTCGAGAATGTGAATTGCGAGAGAGTCAGAATTGTGAGATATAAACTTGCTGGGTTGAAATAGACTCGTCATTTTGACTTTTTCAGAATTGCATGTACATATTTCGCAATTCTAACTTTATAACACACAATTTCGACTTTATATCACGCAATTGTGAGAGAAAAAGTATATATAAATTTTTATTCTGTGGCGGAAACAAGCTTCCACAGAAAACATTTTTTTGAAATTGTAATATTTCAATTTTTACTGTATTTCTTAAAAAAAAAAAAAAAAAAAAAAAAAAACTAAATTAGGGTTGCTCGATTAATCACAATAAAACCGCACGCGATTTGGCAAAGGCTGCGATTATCTTATGCGCCGCTTGTCAGTGGAGTGCGTCTGATCGGTAGTAAATACTGCTCCATCTGAACACCAGAGGGCGCTCTCACGCAAACACGATAAATATGCGGAAATCCCTATCGCGGTAGCTGAATAAACAGAAGATTGAAACGCTTTGATTAAACATGACTTATAAACACACGACTGCCTTATTCTGTGTAAGAAGCACATCCTCTCACAGAAGGAGGAGCTCAGCTGTCGTTATGAAGTGAGTTTGGAGGAAATGCATGTTATTAAATGTTGTCTGTTGTTGGACGAGGTTCATAAATGCTTCTCATGTTTTGGAAAGATGTTTGACACGTGTTGTTTTTTAAAATGCACCTTATAAGTGACTCAAACTCAGTGCTTTCAGATGGAGCAGTGTTTACTGAGCCGTACGTCACTGACAAGCTGCACATAACAAATAATCAGCCTTTGCGATTTATAAATCTCGATTTAAGTGCGATTACGTGGAAAGTGCGATTAATCGTTCAGCCTTAGTTTTCAGCATCATTACTCCAGTCTTCAGTGTAACATGTAAAATTCAGCTTTGATCACAGGAATAAATTACACTTTACTGTATATTCACATAGAAAACTACGGAAGCTTGTTTACGCCACAAAAAAAATAAAAAGGCAATTGCGACTTTTTATCTCACAATTGCGAGTTTATATCTCGAGAATGTGAATTGCGAGAATATAAACTCGCGATTGCGAGAAATAGACTCGTAATTCTGACTTTTACAGAATTGCATGTTCATATTTCACAATTCTAACTTTATAACACACAATTTCGACTTTATATAACGCAATTGTGAGATAAAAAGTATTTTTATTATTTTTATTCCACAGAAAACATTTATTTTAAATTATAATATTTCACAATTTTTACTGTATTTTTTTATTTTTTATAAGTGAGCAAAAGAGACTTTTACACAAAACAATCTGAATAATTCAAAACTGCATGTATTATTTTTTTTGTACGTGGACATTTACACATTACACTTATAGCCGATGTTTTACGTCATGTTGACCAGTTTCTCTTCCACATGTAGTCACTCGGACACACACCTGACAGCTGTTTCTCCTGTGTGTGTGTGTGTGTGTGTGTGTGTGTGTGTGTGTGTGTGTGTGTGACACAGGTCTGCGCCTCATTCCTCTCCAGTCTTCAGCAGACCAACACTCATTAGTGAGCACTAAAATGACAGATGAGGGCTTCTATAATTAACACGCATCCGGTGCTGAGCTGTTATTAGTGTGTGTGTGTGTGTGAGAGGGAGCATTAGAGAACCAGAGAGAGGTAGACATGGCCATTATCTCACCTAACCTCTAACTTGCGTCTCAGGAAGACAAACATGAGCCGAGAGCGTCCGAGCACATGTCGAGAGATCCTATTCTGGGAATGTAAATGTCTGAGGAAAATACTCCTCCACATCAACTGTTCTTCTGCAGAACGGAGAATTAAACAGATCGATGTGAATCAGCGCACTGGACGTCACGACCAGGCCATCATCCTGTCACTCTGTTCACCTGTTCGATTACAGTCTCAGCGTTTACGTTCACAGACGTGTGTGTGTGTGTGTGTGTGTGTGTGTGTGTGTGACCTTTGAGAGACTCTGCTCTCCTGTTCTCCTCATTCAGAGGACACTCAGAACCTGCCAGAGTCGTTTAGCCTGAGGAATTACTCTGTCTTTCCTGGAAATATCCTTGACATTTTGTCGTATGGAACAGGGCGTTCGGAGACGAAAGGTGCTTGTACTCGCCAAACTGTGTGTGAAACACAAGAAATCACCTTTATTCTAACGGTTTACTTATGTGCTATTGTAGGGATTTGATTCCTGTCAACGTTAAGATGCAAATTCAAAGTATGTTCAGAGGGTCAAGAATGGGGTTTCATTGTCAAAACTGTTCAAAACTTTTTTTATTATTAATGGCTGATCTGGGTACAGTTGCAGACACATGTATGTTAATGCAGACCAGTGACAACAATGTAGGGTTGAAAATAATCCAAGATATTTGAAATGAACAAAGACAGTTGTTTTTATTGTTTTCCACCCCCTCTTTCTTCCACAAGGACCATTTGTAGTTCCTCAGAGGCACAGAGGGGCTGATAGTGATCAAGGCCTGGAGGTCTAGATGTGTGAACTTCAGGGTCGATGAACTGTCACACCTTTAATACGGTGGGGGAAGTTGTCATTATCTGATTGGTCAGTTTGAACGTCTCACATTTGGGTTTTAGTCACATGCTCAGGGAAAGGATAAAAGAAGATTGTAACTGATGCTCTGTCTCTCTCTCTCCCCTTTAAATTAAAAGGCACCAGAATGCATGGTATTTACTCCAGTAACATTTTTCTGGGGGAGGACCCACCCACTCTTTTTTTTCTTCCGACGCCCATGAATTAATGGAATAAATTATCATCATCTCATACATCTATTTTGTAACTGCTTTAAGTGTAACCATAACCATATTTAGTCTTTAAACCTTTTCAATTACAAATAATGTGCTAACTAGTTTTGATTTGGTAGTAGTGTTGTCACGATACTAGAATTTCTAACTTCGATACGATACCTTGAAAAATATCGATATTCGATACCATTTTCGATACCACAGAGAAAAAAACTGCCACAATATTAAGGGGGTATTTTTTTTTTATTTAAAGCTAAATATAACAAGTCTAGAACATGACAATGAGGGATATTTTACATGAACACAAATGTCCTGAGGTAGTGCACTGGTTCAAAAGCATAAATGCTGGTTAATACATTAACGTTATTTGATGAACAGATTTAAACGCAAACGTGCATCACACGCGAAACACTGCTCACTGGATCGACATGAAGTCAAGTCACCTTTATTTATATAGTGCTTTTAACAATACAGATTGTGTCAAAGCACTTCACAGTATCACATTGGAGGATAGCGTGTCAGTAATGTATAATAATAAGATTAAACATTACATTTTCAGTTAAAGGCATTTCATTATTGAATTGAGAGATGTCATTGTCTAGCTCAGTTTAGTTTAATTAGTATCTGTGTAATCAAATGATAATCGCTAATGAAGGCAAATTGCAGAATTAAATAATTTTTTGAATAAAGTTAAATAAGCACAAGTTAATTTACATTTGACCACAGTTAAAATATTTACTTGTCTAAGATTCCTCAGTCAGATCATATTAACTTTAAGAATTACGGTGAAAAAACGAGACGACACACACTCATATCAACAACAATACTAGGCCAACTTGGTTAATGTTTCAGAAATGTTAAAATGAGAAGAGTTACCAACCTCTCGAAATTATTTATAGATCCGGGTGTCGGTCTTTCAGGTGCTTTGCTATATTAGGCCCCGATCACACCTAACGCGTTTTTCAGGTTCGAACATGCGAGGCACACAGAACTTACCATCACACCTGACGGCACACAGCACTGCCCCGATCACACCTGACGGCACACAGCACTTACCATCACACAGAACGAGCAGTGCGCTGCGTTTGTTATGTTGCTAGGCAACCACTGAAACCGCTGTCCTGTCAGTCAAGTAAACGTCAAATCAGCATTTTATTAACTTTATTTACTTTCTGTTAACATTGTGGTAGTTACGGTTCGTGAAGTCGTTAAGCTCCTGGTAACCCGCGAGAGCACCACAAGTTCATCCTCCATCATCGCACTCTCCGGGCGTTCAAGCAACTAGCTCTCAGCACTACAGCGGAAGGCCCGCGAGACGCAGCAGCGCATAAACAGCGCGCAGAACGCTCACTGGAAACCAATTGAAAATAGGCGCCTCTCACTGCAAAAAATGCGTCAGGTGTGATCGGCCACATTCACTTCACTTTTGCTATTTAATCAGAGCGAATGAGATGAGTGTGTGTGTGGTGTTTGTCAACGCGCCTTTAGAGAGAAGTGAAAGTGACAGCTCGGCTAGTATCGATACTTCAGGAAATTAGTATTGGTACCGTTCAGATATTTCAGTATCGATATTTATCGAAATAACAATATTTTTGACAACACTATTTGGTATTGCTTTTGAAGCGCTACCTATTGCAATACAATATTGTCACTCTATATAGCAACGCTCTCCCACATATTAAACTATTGTAACTGTGCTTATGTCCGTCGCTGGTATAAGTAGAAGTGGGTGGAATAGACAAGAAATGTACAGTTTTCTACCATCTTGCTGACAACGTTTCTTTAGTCATTCGGCAGTCTTGCAGCCTGAAGCCCTGCAGGAAATCCACCCTTACAACATCAGACTTCACTTTTCTGTTTAGATGTCAGAACACCCTAGCAACAGTCTTCTGTAGCAATAATTCGTTACATTTATATAGCGCTTTTTCTGAGACCTCAAAGCGCTTTACATAGAAGGGGGGAATCTCCTCAACCACCACCAATGTGCAGCATCCATTTGGATGATGCGACGGCAGCCCATACTGCGCCAGAACGCCCACCACACACCAGCTTACTGGTGGAGAGGAGACAGAGCGATGAAGCCAATCAGTATATGAGTATATGAGGATGATTAGGAGGCCATGATGGACAGAGGCCAAGGGGCAAATTTGGCCTGGATGCCGGGGTTACACCCGTACTCTTTTTCGAAGGACATCCTGGGATTTTTAATGACCACAGAGAGTCAGGACCTCGGTTTAACATCTCATCCGAAGGACGGTGCTCTTTGACAGTATAGTGTCCCCATCACTACACTGGGGTGTTAGGACCCACACAGACCACATGGTGAGCGCCCCCTGCTGGCCTCACTAACACCTCTTCCAGCAGCAACCTGGTTTTTCCCAGGAGGTCTCCCATCCAGGTGCAATGCCCTAGCAACCACCTCCCTTGCAACATTCTAACAAAGCCATAGCAACCAGCTGGAAGTGAACACCCTAGCAACCACCAAATAATCCATGTGTACCAGATGTGGGCCGGATCTGGGCCGACACTATGTTCCTGTCTGGGCCGAGATCATGAGAGCTCAATAACTGAACTTCCCCTTAGCAGTGTGTATTTATTTTACACTTTTCATATAGCACAACAGACTTTTTTTTTATTGTAGTCATTGATTTTCGCAATTCATTCTTAATTCTTAAATATTTTATTTATTCTTTGCTATACCTCATTTTTTTGCTGCAAATTTTTTTTCAATACTTTTTTTTTTCTTTTGTAAAACTTTGCAATACTACAATTATTTAGCAAATATATATGGCATATTTGATTAGATATGAACTTAATTAGAAATAATATATATATATATATATATATTAAATATAAACTTGATTACATATAGGGCCCTATTTTAATGATCTAAGCTCATGGTCTAAAGCGCAGGGCTTAAGTTCACTTAGGTCGTGTCTGAATCCACTTTTGCTAGTTTAACGACGGGATAAATGGTCGGTGCTCCCGGCGCTGGTCTAAAAGGGTTGTCTCTGGGTGTGGTTTGGGATTTACGTGCGTTAAACCAATCAGAGTCTCGTCTCCCATTCCCTTTAAATGCCAGTTGTGCTCCCCATGGCGGATTCACTATTTACATGACGGAGTTTGATAGTGGAAAGACCGAACGCATCTCCAGAGCGCAAACGGATCTGCTCGTGCGCGAGGTCAAAGTGGGCTAGCAGAACATCTACGGGACAAGCCGGATTCACCATATCTTTGTGTACACAATAATAATCTTTTACATTGTAATCCTTTTATTTTAAATATTTGGCATGTTTGTGTGTTTCTGTGCGTCCCTGTGTGTGTAATAAGCAGAGTGTGTGTGTTGTGGACCCACCTATAGGCGCACATTACTAACGTGCTCTTTAGAGCAGGTTTCAGTCTATTTCTGTTCCTCAAAATAGTAACGCTTCAACAATGCATCAGAACACACTCGTTCTCAGACCAGCAGCACATGGGCGCTCAAATGGGCGCAAATGCATTTGCTATTTAAACAACGTGGACGTGAAAATGAAAACCGCGTCGGGCTGAAACTAGCAAAACACACTTGGCGCTGCATTGCGCTACGTGTAAGATAGGGCCCTAATGGTGCGTTCACACTGGACGCGAATAGCGCGTCAGGCGCGAGTGATTTCAATGTTAAGTCAATGCAAAGACGCGTTATGCGCGTAAAAAATTCCTGCGGCGCGAATGAGGCGTAGAGCGCGGCGCGGAAGACGCGAATACGCCTCATTCGCGCGTCAAGTTCGCGCGAATGGCGCGAATTGAGCGTCTGGCGCGTTAAGCGCGTTACGCGCGAATGTTTTATGTAGTGCTTTTTGTGCATTCTCGTGTTTGACGCGAATTCGCGTCTGCCGCCCGAGTTGAAAAATCTGAACTTCTGCGTCAATTCGCGCCGCGTTAACCAATCAGGAGCCTGCTTGCTGCTGTCACGTGGTGAAGTGACAGTTTACAATGTTATTTTATGTTTGGCCTCAATAAATTATTTTGTATTGTGACTAAAATGCACAACAAAGCAAATCTTTCACATAAAAACTCGATTTCAATATATGAGAGATAACGTTACTCATTTTGTATTGAATGCTATTTATTCCATATCTATTCTAGATTATATGAAACATTATTATTCTAATGTAAAGACAACAAACACAATTTAGTGTATAAAAACAAAAATCACAGGACAGGTTTCACTTTTGGAGGCTGACTTCATTTATTATCAAAACAAAAATAAATGACAGATTAGGTGGGTGCGGGCGAGGGTGAACCTCGCGCCGGGCTGTAGAGCGCGGGCTCGTCAAGCAGCGACCACTCGAGGCCGAGGCCTTACGGCCTACGCTGTCCTCGTCAGCGTCCTCACCGTTAGGTCCGACAAACCTAGCTCCTGGAGCAAATTGTGAAACTCCTGAAACCCTCCGGAGGGTCTGGTGGACCCGAGTACAGCGACGATGTCCCCTACGCAGCTGTTTCTGCTCTCCAGAGCATATACAAGCGGTGACTCTCTCGATTAATGCTAATGCTAATGCTCGATAGACATCTAAAAAAGATGGCCGCCAAAACTTTCACCTCTGACGCGCGTAAATCTCGCTTCAAACTTTTGTTTTTACGCGCGTTAGACACGCGAATTAACACAGAGTGGTCAAGCGTCAAACTAGACGCGGCAGGCGCGAATTTGACGCGCTATTCGCGTCCGGTGTGAACGCAGCATTGAAGTGTTTATGCTGCACTGTAAAAGTCTCAATTTCTTTTCTTTTCTTTTCTTTTCTTTTCTTTTCTTTTCTTTTCTTTTCTTTTTAATGTTTTAAATTTTTTTTGCATAGGCTTTGTGAGTTCTACTTACCACCAAAGAGATAACTTTATTTATTTTTACTTTTTTTTAATACTTTTTAATATTTTTTACATTTTGTCATTTCAAAAACATTGGACAAATCAGTTGAATAAACACTGTAAATTACTTTTTTTTTTTTTTAAATGAAAAAACCCGCTCCATAAAGCCGCGCGGGAATGAGGACCCCTGCCGCAGCAGTCGTGCTGAAATAAGGTCATTTTGATCAGTTTTACCTGCAGGGCCGCATGAACACGATCTCATCTCTCTATCCGCAGGCAGTTGTGTGCTTTCTTCTAATGAAGTGCTCTTGCTGAGATGTTTTCTGAGGTTTTTTCCAGCACACGCTCCTGATTTATCTTAATATCTCATCGTCCACGTCATAATAATAGTTGCAGGCTAATAGTTGATATTTCCAGCTTAACCGTCATAACTGCTTCAGAGACATGGAAGAAATACATGAGTGATATAATGAACCTCCTGCTTCTTTCTTTTTAAGTTTTACGTCACCAGAGTCAGACAGAGAATTTTGCAGCATTGACCATTTATATTTTCTGTTTCATCACACATGTATTAAATGCAGAAGCCAAAATAAATACATAAATAAATATTTTATCTCAGCAACATTTCTCATTTTCTCATTCAGTAAAGTTGAAATAAAAACAATAATACATAGACCTATTTAAAAAAACAATAAATAACTAATAAGAAAACAATAAAAAGCAATTAGTAATAAAAATGACAAACACACACACACACACATATATTATGAAGAATGACTTTAATATTTATCTAATTTTTAAATGTTTTCATACAAGGTCAAATGGTAGAAGCACAAACTGAATAAAACATGTGTTTTCTTCTTTCAGTCAAGGCACAGTAGTATAATATTCTTTTAAGATACATATTCATATTTCTGAATATATTTGTGTATTGATGTGAGACAGTAATGATGTTCTTCCTCAGTGTTTCTGTCTTGTTTTCCAGCACAAATATCTAAGATTGGATTGGCAGATATTTGATCTAGTTTTAATCACGTATAGCGAGTCTTAATATCTTCAGTCATTCTGTTTCTTCTCCAGTAAATGTATCTTGATTTAAGAATGTTTAGATATGTGTGCTGGAAAACAAGACAGAAACACTGA
>NC_138731.1:45272499-45332499 GCF_965113295.1 Leuciscus leuciscus | reverse complement strand
GCAATTACGACTTTATATCTCACAATTCTGACTTTAGAACGCAATTGCGACTTTATATCATGCGATTCTGACTTTATATCTCACAATTGCGTATTATAAAGTCAGAATTGTGAGATATAACATGCAATTCTGAGAAAAAAAGTCAGAATTTCAAGTATATTTCTCGCAATTGCGAGTTTATATCTCATAATTCTGAGATAAAAGTCAGAATTGTGAGATGTAAACTCGCAACTGTGAGAAAAAAGGACAGAATTGTGAGATTAAAAAGTCGCAATTACCTTTTTTATTTTTCACTCTGTGGCGGAAACAAGCTTCCATAGATATATGACACAATAGAGGAAGAAAAGAACATTGCAACTTCTGTTTAATGCCGATTTTAATTGGGCAGAAACTCTCAAACGTCTCTGACCATAAAGCTAACTGTGTTGATATTTTGAGATCTGCAGAAAGGGGCTCGGGACACTAGAAAGCTTCTGACGAGAGTAAATCGACTTTGCCCTCCATGCACAACCTTTTAATGAAGTCTCTGGAGAGTCCCAGAAACACGAGGAGCCACGGGGGAGCCGTGCTGCACAACACACTGCTCTATGCTATATAAGTATAGTACAGCATACTTCTAGTACTTTATTACTTTATCTGATTCTGAGTAATAACACTATCTTTTTTCAGAGCTGCTTTACTGCAGATTTGTAATTAGTCACATATTTGATGAAGTTTGCATCATTGATTCTGTTATTTTCCTGTTTATCACTGTGAAGCTGCTTTGAAACTATCTATATTGTATAAGAAGCTATAGAAATAAAGGTGACTTATAAAAATTATTTTCTTGAAAAGAATATACTCAACTCTTTGCCCGCTAGCAATGCAAACATGCAATGTATCAAAAGAACAGAGCCTCTGCGTTTAAACAAAAACTGCTGGGTTGTTTCAACCCAACTTTGGGTCAAATATGGGCAAACCCAGCCGTTCGGTTACATTTTTTTAATTAATTTTTTTAACCCAACGTTTGGGTTTGTCCATATAAATTGGGTTAAAACAAACCAAACATTTTTTAGAGTTGCATTTTATTCCAACTTTATGCATTCTTTTTTTTTTAAATCAACATTTAAATGTGGTTAAGTTTCATTAAAAAAAGCAACATTTTGAACAAAAAGCTGAGAAAATCCTGTTTTTGTCAAAGACTGTGTCCGGATGGGATTCAGAGCGATGATCAAACACAGATGGAGTCGATCGAGTCCCTCAAAGCTTCACAGTCGTTTCCTCTTCATGGGTTCAAAATTTCATCCAGTAACGTTACACAGTTTTGATTTATATGCTGTTGAATCATGTTATTTTACATGTGCGTCAGCAATGCTTCTATCGCTCGTTTCTGCTTCCTCTTCTTAAAGTCCCCCTGTAGTCAATCATTTTATCCCTTAAAACTCACATTTGATCACCAAAATAACATACTTAAACGATTTATCCTTAGAAAATAATATCTTCATACCTTAAATATCTTGAATGTAACTCGACACCCTTGCCTCATTTAGTATGCGCGGTTCTATGAATATGCAAATGAGCCCCGCCTCCACTCACTCACTCAGCTCAGAGATCCACTGGTTGACGATCACACGTTGATCTGATTGGTTACAAGGTAGTTTGTGACGTCAGAAACACCAGCGATTTCAAAGCGTGTGTTTGAGACTGTCTTTGGTTCACTGCAGTTTTAAGGAGGAAATACTCAGCAATGCTGTCGACTTATGAACTTACACATGGTTTGTCTTAAAGCATATTAAAAACACCACATAGACATATAAACAACATTAAAAACTTGATTTTCACCACAGGGGGACTTTAACTGAATGTTATTTGCAATTAAATTAAATAAAAAAAATCTTGAAAGAGCTCTCTACCTTTCTATCACAGATAAAGCTACTTGATGAAAACCAGTGTGGCTTGACCGTTTCTGAAACTGCTGGCGAGAGCAAACTCAAGGTCATCTCTCTCATTCAACTAGACTCGTTGGCTGTCTTTGACACTGTAAACCAGCAGATCATCCTGTCCACCCTTTCTGTCTTGGACATCACAGGCACGATACTTCAGTGGCTTCAGTCTCACAGGCAGATCTTTCAAGGTTTCATCTGAGTCACATCAGCTAATCACAGGAGTGCCTCAAGGTTCAGTGCTCGGCCCTCTTCTTCTCTCCATTTACACAACTTCACAAGGCAAACGGCTTCTCCAGATGACATGCAGCACTATCTGTCTTTTCAACCTAATGATCGCACTGTCTTAGCTCGTATTTCTGCCTGCCTTTCAGACATTTCTGCCTGGATGAAGGAGCATCATCTACATCTCCTTGTAATTCCTGAAGGTCCATCAGTTGACCAAAACATCACTGTACGCCTGGGGTCCACAACACTTACACCAACCAGGACAGCATCGAAGCTAGGGGGGTTGTGTTTGACGACCAACAAAATTACTTAGATATCAAGCACTCTTTTTTGAAAAAAAAGATCAAAATTAAGTTTGTGTTTAAAAACAAGAGAAAAATGTAAGAGCTATTTATGCTGCAAAGTAAACAAAAGGCTTTTCAACGGATATTTAGGGAAATTCCAGAAGGAACTAAATGAAAATGGTATTATGTTTTAATGCAGTTCAGTGTGAGCCCACTAAACTATGGAAGCTTGTTTCCTCCGCCACAGAATACATTTTTTTAAAGATAATACTTTTATCTCACAATTGCGAGTTTATATCTCGCAATTCTGACATCTTTTCTATAAAGTTTAATAGAAGTCCCTTTTATAAAGTCCAATTCTAACGAAAAAATACTTTTTTTCTCAGAACTGTAAGTTATCTCATAAATCTGACTTTATAACACGCAATTGCGACTTTATATCATACAATTCGGACTTTTTATCTCCCAATTGCGACTTCAAAAATCCTAATTGCGAGTTTAGCCTATATTTCACAATTCTGATTTTAATATAACTCGCAACTGCAATTTTATATCACGCAATTCTGAGATAAAAGTCAGAATTATGAGATGTAAACTCGCAATTGTGAGAAAAAAAGTCAGAATTGTGAAATAAAAATTCGTAATTACCTTTTTAAATTTTTTATTCTGTGGCGGAAACAAGCTTCCATAATCGACTTGAACCGGCGCTGTACAGACCGATCGGTTTATGTGACATAAAGTACCGCGAGAGCGAATGGAGAGTAGGCCTAGACGGCTCCTTATGCTTTTGAATTGCTCTCGCGGTACTTTGATGTCATTCAAGTCATGCCGGTTCAAGTCGAACAAAAAGCACAAGGCTTTGCGCGCAGATCAGCAGCGTCACGTGATAACGTCAGGTAACTGCTACCTGAGGACACCAAACATCGACATCAATCCCGTTCTCTTTGCTCCTTATCATTTCTTTCTTTAACGTGGAATACCGTGATATGTAGGCTATTTTTATTTTATACATTATTGATTTAGTGTAACACAAAACTAGCCCATCATCATCACAAGACATCATCGATCGATACCTGATTACAATCTATATCCGAGGAGAATTATAACTAAAGGTAATCAATACCTGAGGACAATCAAATCAACACCTGAGGATAATCAATACCTGACGACCAAGAATCCCTGTAAGTAACCGAACTTCTGTAACCCTGCAGCTGAATGTTATTTTCCATAAATATGATGAAGCCTTCAGATTGAGTTTGTGCCCGGACAGGTGTTTAGTGTGTGTGTGTTGTTCAGTGAGTGTGAGTGTGTGTTGTTCAGCTGTTGACCAGCAGAGGTCAGCGTGACATAGGAAGTGTGATCAATGAATACTGAAGGAGACCGGGGCATGTTGTCACAATGGGAGCATAACATTAAACAGCACATTGTTGGATCTTCAACGAAGTGTAAACAGTAAAACTATTATAAAGTACAAAACAGTTATGGATCATACAATACAGATTCAACCAAACTCAAAATGACTGTGATCATGTGACAACAAGCCCAGATCTCCAGGAAAACACATAATGGCACAATGCATGTGAAACAACTTTGTTCCCAGAATATTTTATGAGAATTGCGTTCTGAACCACAATGTTTTTAAGGAAGCCCTTTTGAAACAAGTTTCCCATCATAGACTGAAATTGCTGGGTATTTATGGTTAAAATATTCACGATTCTTAGTGTTTTAACAGAGTTAAAGTTTTGAGAATAATACCATGAGGTTTTAGTCATGCATTTAATTCACTAACACAGGATTACTTTAAAACTTGAACTTTTAGATGGACATTTTTACTGGATTTTGTAGTTTTAACTGTTTATTTATTAAACGCAATAAGCGGCTTGAGGTTCAGGTTGTGTGTCATGGTGATTTCACAGAAGGTAGAAAATAGTCTGAATACTGAAATGCAAAAATCCATTTTATAGTCTTTGAGGAACATGACAGCAGAAGTAAAGACGGGTCTCGGTGTCTGTTGTTGTCTTTGAGGAACATGACAGCAGAAGTAAAGACGGGTCTCGGTGTCTGTTGTTGTCTTTGAGGAACATGACAGCAGAAGTAAAGACGGGTCTCGGTGTCTGTTGTTGTCTTTGAGGAACATGACGGCAGAAGTAAAGACGGGTCTCGATGTCTGTTGTTGTCTTTGAGGAAAATGACAGCAGAAGTAAAGACGGGTCTCGGTGTCTGTTGTTGTCTTTGAGGAACATGACGGCAGAAGTAAAGACGGGTCTCGGTGTCTGTTGTTGTCTTTGAGGAACATGACAGCAGAAGTAAAGACGGGTCTCGGTGTCTGTTGTTGTCTTTGAGGAACATGACGGCAGAAGTAAAGACGGGTCTCGATGTCTGTTGTTGTCTTTGAGGAAAATGACAGCAGAAGTAAAGACGGGTCTCGGTGTCTGTTGTTGTCTTTGAGGAACATGACGGCAGAAGTAAAGACGGGTCTCGGTGTCTGTTGTTGTCTTTGAGGAACATGACGGCAGAAGTAAAGACGGGTCTCGGTGTCTGTTGTTGTCTTTGAGGAACATGACGGCAGAAGTAAAGACGGGTCTCGGTGTCTGTTGTTGTCTTTGAGGAACATGACGGCAGAAGTAAAGACGGGTCTCGGTGTCTGTTGTTGTCTTTGAGGAACATGACGGCAGAAGTAAAGACGGGTCTCGGTGTCTGTTGTTGTCTTTGAGGAACATGACGGCAGAAGTAAAGACGGGTCTCGGTGTCTGTTGTTGTCTTTGAGGAACATGACGGCAGAAGTAAAGACGGGTCTCGGTGTCTGTTGTTGTCTTTGAGGAACATGACGGCAGAAGTAAAGACGGGTCTCGGTGTCTGTTGTTGTCTTTGAGGAACATGACGGCAGAAGTAAAGACGGGTCTCGGTGTCTGTTGTTGTCTTTGAGGAAAATGACAGCAGAAGTAAAGACGGGTCTCGGTGTCTGTTGTTGTCTTTGAGGAACATGACGGCAGAAGTAAAGACGGGTCTCGGTGTCTGTTGTTGTCTTTGAGGAACATGACGGCAGAAGTAAAGACGGGTCTCGGTGTCTGTTGTTGTCTTTGAGGAACATGACGGCAGAAGTAAAGACGGGTCTCGGTGTCTGTTGTTGTCTTTGAGGAACATGACGGCAGAAGTAAAGACGGGTCTCGGTGTCTGTTGTTGTCTTTGAGGAACATGACGGCAGAAGTAAAGACGGGTCTCGGTGTCTGTTGTTGTCTTTGAGGAACATGACGGCAGAAGTAAAGACGGGTCTCGGTGTCTGTTGTGTTGTGTTTGAGGAACATGACAGCAGAAGTAAAGACGGGTCTCGGTGTCTGTTGTTGTCTTTGAGGAACATGACAGCAGAAGTAAAGACGGGTCTCGGTGTCTGTTGTTGTCTTTGAGGAACATGACAGCAGAAGTAAAGACGGGTCTCGGTGTCTGTTGTGTTGTGTTTGAGGAACATGACGGCAGAAGTAAAGACGGGTCTCGGTGTCTGTTGTTGTCTTTGAGGAACATGACAGCAGAAGTAAAGACGGGTCTCGGTGTCTGTTGTTGTCTTTGAGGAACATGACGGCAGAAGTAAAGACGGGTCTCGGTGTCTGTTGTTGTCTTTGAGGAACATGACGGCAGAAGTAAAGACGGGACTCAGTGTCTGTTGTTGTCTTTGAGGAACATGACGGCAGAAGTAAAGACGGGTCTCGGTGTCTGTTGTTGTCTTTGAGGAACATGACAGCAGAAGTAAAGACGGGTCTCGGTGTCTGTTGTGTTGTGTTTGAGGAACATGACAGCAGAAGTAAAGACGGGTCTCAGTGTCTGTTGTTGTCTTTGAGGAACATGACGGCAGAAGTAAAGACGGGTCTCGGTGTCTGTTGTTGTCTTTGAGGAACATGACAGCAGAAGTAAAGACGGGTCTCGGTGTCTGTTGTGTTGTCTTTGAGGAACATGACAGCAGAAGTAAAGACGGGTCTCGGTGTCTGTTGTTGTCTTTGAGGAACATGACAGCAGAAGTAAAGACGGGTCTCGGTGTCTGTTGTTGTCTTTGAGGAACATGACAGCAGAAGTAAAGACGGGTCTCGGTGTCTGTTGTTGTCTTTGAGGAACATGACAGCAGAAGTAAAGACGGGTCTCGGTGTCTGTTGTTGTCTTTGAGGAACATGACAGCAGAAGTAAAGACTGGTCTCGGTGTCTTTGAGGAACATGACAGCAGAAGTAAAGACGGGTCTCGGTGTCTGTTGTTGTCTTTGAGGAACATGACAGCAGAAGTAAAGACGGGTCTCGGTGTCTGTTGTTGTCTTTGAGGAACATGACAGCAGAAGTAAAGACGGGTCTCGGTGTCTGTTGTTGTCTTTGAGGAACATGACAGCAGAAGTAAAGACGGGTCTCGGTGTCTGTTGTTGTGTTTGAGGAACATGACAGCCGAAGTAAAGACGGGTCTCGGTGTCTGTTGTTTTCTTTGGCTGCTGGTCTTTTCTTGGCAGGACTGTGAAGGAGGAAAGAAGCTGAGCTTTTCACCGTTTACTCTTTGATTCCCATGGGAATCATCTCACGAGTTTCCTCAGTATCGCCACTCTTATCTGTGTCAGATAGTCTAGTCTCACACAAGTTTAAGCATTCATATAGTGGAGATCGGGGCTAGTTGTCACACTTTTTACACCAGGAATATTCTTAAAATCTTGACCTCAGAAATTCATTTTGACACTTTAAATGGGCACCTTTTATTAAAGCTTCTCTTAAACAATAACAAAGCACAAAACAAAATAATTTAGTTATTGTAGAAAATGACATCATGCAAAACATCATGAAATTTAAAGTTAAAATCTAAAACGTATTTAGGCTTAAATTTGGATTACACAGTTTTAACATGGAATAATAAACTAATGTGATGTTTATTTCATGCATAAATATATTATGCATGTCATGCGTAAATGAAACTAATAAACTGATAATGTTTTAAATCCACAATAACCAGTTCTGTATACAGTATCATAAGTAAATCCAGTTGGTTTCAGTCTCATATATGAGTATTGCTTGTTCCACAGCTTCCTGTATTTTAATAATTGTCATACTTTTTAACTGAACAAATGTATGCTGACACTGAGTCATTTGAATAAATGTGTTTTGATCAAATGTAATAGATGCAAATAGTTAATAATAAACTACCCAGTGTATTATTGAGTGCAGAAACCTGATTAATTCATGCATGACTGACATGCATAGAAATTTCAATTAAATTCGAATGCATAAATCTTAAATTTGTGACGACCAGTTTGCATTGGATTCCTGGTGTGTTTAAGTGCTTTATTGCCTTTCACTTTGAAAGTTCAGGCACTATGCAAACTTTCTTTCTCTTAGATAAGTGCAGTTAGACGTTCCTAACCTCCTCCCTCAAGTTGGAGAAATATAACCTGCTGTGTCTCAGGCGCTATAAATTAGGACAGGCTTTGAAGTCGCGGTCCCACGAGTCAGTATCCTTTGGCCTTTGCTGGTCTTTCTGGAGATTCCCTCATAAGCCGAGACAAATGCTCTCTGGGTTTGGAGAGGTTTAAAGAGGATCTTTTCCTGGACGCTTGTTTTGTCGCAGGGTGTAAATGGTGTAGATTTGGGGATGATATTTCAAACTCAATTGATTTTAGATGGCATAACAAAATGTAATTTATGTTAGGGATGCACCGATATAAAAATTTTGGCCGATACCAATAACCGATCATTTTTTATATTTGAAAGCCGATAACCGATATATTGGCTGATAAATCTAAATCCAAATTTTTATATATTTTTTGAGAGTCTGATAACAAAAAGTCTCACCATTAAAAGCCACGTCCCAAACACACTTTCAAAGTGATTCCAATCATATTTTAATCAATTCAAAACCATCATGATGAACCGTGCGCTTCTGAAGAGTCTCAGCTGAAGGAAATGATACATTATTTATCGGCTTTAAAATATCGGCCAAATTTTCTTATCAGCCGATAACATAAAAAATGAACATATATCGGTCGATGCCGATAATATGGTGGCCGGTATATCGTGCATCCCTAATTTATGTAGCTTTTATTTATGTATTAGAGGTTGTGGTCATTGTATACACACTGAAGAGGTTGTGCATGACCATTGGAGTCAAGTCACATTTATTTATACATCGCTTTACTCACAATACAGACTGTTTCAAAGCAGCTTCACAGTAGTACGACTGAGAAGTGCTTGTACTTTATTGTTGATGCATAACATGTCCAAGAGCTTTTTTTTTTTTATCAACATTTTGTCTTTGGCTTCACCATTAGGTCACTTGATGGAGTTTTTCGGTTCCTTGCCACTGTTGCCTTTGGCTTGCTCAGTTGGGGATATTTTGGGGATATTTAATTTAATTTTATCAATCAATAAATTCCTCTTGAAACAAACTTTGTTGTATTATTTAAATTTAATACTGTGAAGCTGCTTTGATGCAATCTGTATTGTGAAAAGCGCTATACAAATAAACTTGACTTGACTTGACTGTTTCCTCCTGTTGTGTTGAAGGATAATTTGACCCACACTTGATTTTAAAACCGCTTGAAACACTGGTTAAACTCTTTATTTCGGCTTGACATTTGGTGGCTTTTTCTCAATTAGAGTCATGAATCTGCATGCAAATTTTTGGGAAGGTTTAAACCAAATTTTAGTTGCATCAATTGTGTTGGGATCAATTTGATTGGTTTCCATGCATTTCACCCAAAATCAACAGCAAGGTTGTGTAAAATTTACAAAACAGAAAACGTTTATTGTAGGTTGCCTAAGATTAAAATATGAAATACATGAGAAATTTAAAGCCTGAAACTAAAGACTTGTCTTTTGAATCATCCAAGGAGATTTTGCCATTTCTTCATCTATTTCACAGTCAAAAGATCTGTGAAATTATGTTTTTGGTTGTTCGTTTTTTGGATCGCAGTCTGTTGCACAACTGAAAATAAGTTTTACCCTGACAATGGTTTGAGAAACAGAGATAAAAGCTTTTTACACTAGTTTTATTTCGTGTCTGTGCAAGTAATTTTAGTCAATAGTCAATAATTGTATCCCTTAAAACTCATCTTTGATCACCAAAATAACACATTTAAACGATTTTTCCTTAGAAAATAATATCTTCATGCCTTAAATTAGCTTGAGTGTAACTCGACACCCTTGCCTCATTTAGTATACGCGGTTCTATGAATATGCAAATGAGCCCCGCCTCCACTCACTCACTCAGCTCAGAGATCTACTGGTTGACGATCACACGTTGATCTGATTGGTTACAAGGTAGTTTGTGACGTCAGAGCGTGTTTTTGAGACACTAATCACAGGAGTGCCTCAAGGCTCAGTGCTCGGCCCTCTTCTTTTCTTGAGACATGGTGTCGACTTATGAATTTACACATGGTTTGTCTTAAAGCGTATTAAAAACATAAGAACATTTTGGTAGTCTTCATATTAAGTTATGAAATGTTATTTCTTAATTTATCCGGAACATTAAAAACAAAATTCTTGGTAATGCGAAAGTTAAAGAAACATTCAATTTTTATCATTGCACAAACATTATAAGAATCTTACTTTGGAATGTTCTTTGAACATTTAAAAAATCTTAGATGAGCTTCCAACTAAAATGTTCCAGAAAAGAATATTCCATGAACAATGTATTAATAACATTTCTGTATTTATGTTTTGAAAATATTATAACTTTTAACATTCTATTAACATTCATAACTGTGAGAGCACCTTGTCAGAACGTTCTGTGAAAATTGTAATATTCAAAAGACTAATTGCATCATTCAAGCCTTTTATATCTTTAGTTTTCTAAGACCTTGAGCGACATAAGTTCAGCCGTGTGTGTCCAAGCATTTAACTGGTCGTGTGTGTATCTTGTGTTGTCAAACAAAGCACCAGTTACGACAGTCGTCTGAGTCATTTGGGTTGATCTGGGCGACACACACTCCTGTGGAGACGCAAACATGCAGGACAAGCTCTGACGTTTCCCACTCACACCCTCTGCACTTCTCCAGATTAGGTCATCAACCCAGTATCAGATTAGGAGAGTCTCGGGGAAGTTCAGGCTCAGCTAGACTTCCTTCTTATGACATAAACCAGGCGGGTTAGTGGTACCTCTGTTTTCAATGGCATCTTAGTTAACGGAAAAGATGAAACACAGACACACATTTGGCCTCGGCACTGTCGGAAGATCAGAAGGAAAAAGTGGATCAGTGCTAAAAGTTTTTAAAGTGCTTTCTGTCCTCCTGTGACGTACATCTTCATGACCCCTTCACATTTGTTGGATAAAACTCAGTTGAACACATACACTACTGGTCAAAAGTTTGGAATAATTCAGATTTAAAAAAAAATGTTTTTGTCAAAAATACAGTAAAAATGTTGAAATATTATTACAATTTAATATAATAGAATATATAGTAAAGTGTAATTTATTCCTGTGATCAAAGCTGAATTTTCAGCATCATTACTCCAGTCTTCAGTGTCACATGATCCTTCACAAATCATTCTAATATGAGGATTTGATGATCAAGACACATTTATGATTATTATCAATGTTGAAAACAGTTGTGCTGTATGTATGCGTATATATATATATATATATTCCTTCATTTTATTGCCAGAAAAAATGTAATGCCCCAAAAAAAATTAAATGAATAATTTTTGTATTTTTATGAATTCGATTAATCAGACATTCTTTTTGATTATTAAAATGTAATTAAACCATTAAAATGGAACCCAGAAAACATATTTCGTATTAAGAATTTATTTTTTGTTAAACTTTGAATAAACTGTTGTTAAATTGTACAAGTTTCATGATTTAAATTAATTAGACATGCTTTGTGATTACTACAATTTAATTGAACCATTTAAGTAGAGTAAAAAAAATAATAAAAAAAAATAAAACAGAAAAAATTGGAATTTGGAAAAAATCTAAATGTAATTTGGTAAAAGGTATTTCCCAGGGCCCTACAGAGACATCAAACCCTGGTCCGCAGTAAGTGTGTGTGTCGCTGTCTGTCCCCCCTGTTGGTCAGTAATGACACACTGTCTCCTGAAGCGAGCTGATCAGTGTGTGTCGGAGCTGACGTGGGGTTTCTGCTGGATTTATGAGGTGGGACGTGTCTCTGTGTGTCCGCATGCAGTCTCTGATCTGCATCTTAATGAGCTCTGCAAACGCTGAGGTCAAGGCCGTTTAACCCTTCGGCAGCTGCTGTTACCATAGCGATGAACGTGATGCGAGTTTCCCTCATACCCGCGGCCGGATGAGGAGGACGAGTTAAGATCGTCGCCATCCTGTGTTAAAGATCTGCTTTTTCTCTTCATTTCAAGCTTTGATGTCCATAATCTGCAGATCCTCAGATTTTCCCTCAGAGGGTCTCAATTGCTTACTAAAAATTACAAAAATATTACAAAATTTATTTATTTTTATGCAACCACTCAGTGAATTTTTTTGTTTAGATCAAATATTAAACTGAAAGGGCTTATATGTGACCCTGGATCACGCCACCAGTCACATGAGTCGCACGGGTTTATCTGTGGCAATATCCAACAACACATTGTATGGGTCAAAATGATCAATTTTTCTTTTATGCCACAAATCATTAGGATATTAAGTAAAGATCATGTTTCATGAAGATATTTTGTAAATTTCCTACCGTAAATATGTAAAATGTGTATTTTTGTGAGTGAATGCTGCACAATCACCAACATAAATGCACAACTTTAAAGGAGATTTTCTCAATGTTTCTCAATTTTTTTTGCACCCTCAGATTCCAGATCTTCATATAGTTTCAAATCAGCTTTCAGATGATATATAAATCTCAATTTAAAAAAACTGACCCATGTGACTGGTTTTGTGGTGCAGGGTCACATATAGTTGTTGTTGTTTTTAGATTGTTGTCAGAAAATATTGTTAAATTATTTCTTCATTTAATGAAGTTTTATTGTTATTACTCTGAGTTTGCCATGAAAATAGACTTTTCTGCTAATAATATAAAAAAATCAAAATAAAAAAAATGCATGCATGAATGTAACTATAACTGCATTAAGTTATTTAGGAAGTATTGTTTATCCAGTTCCTTCAGTGAGAATGCTCATAAATATTTACAAACATTTTACTATGAAATATTTCTATCCCTGAAAGTAAAAACTCAATATCACTGCGTCTTCACTATCCTTTATGCACTGAGAATACACATAAATAATACCTAAAAACATGATCTTTAAGGTAAAGTTTTACCATGAAAAACTGCATTCTTGAGAGAATATAAATCTGTGAATCTGAACCCGAACCGAAGTTAGTTACGGTTTTCTCCCGCTTGTACACACACACCTCTGAGCTCGCAGGTTGTTACTCTACACTGGAAGAGCTTCTGGAAGCATTTGTTCTTCATTAGCGGTCAGTGTTCACGGTGTTCACTCGCACCCCGGAGAGTTTGTTTTGCGCAGTGGTTTCAGCCGTTAACCCTAAACCTTCCCGTCTCTGACCCGAAATCCAGAGCAATCCCAAACTAACACTTTTCAAATTAGACATCTTGTTGGTTTATGGTGGTCATAAATAGCTTAAGTTCAGGAACAGCTTGTGGTTTAGTCCTGTAGACTCAGTAATGTGTGGTTATACGGTGTGGAGATCGCCAGGATTGTGAGGAGTTTCCTCATCTGATGTGACTCTGACTCCAGATCAAGCCAGTGTCTGTGCGAGACTTTAAAACAGAAATCACTTCTGCTTGTTTTATTCTCATTTAGAAGTGGCTTTGTGAGCATGAACTAAACTTCCAGAAAACCCAGCGCAGGGTCCGGTTACACACAGTACTAAAAAAAAAAAAAAAAAAAAATAATTCCCCTTTATGTTGCAAATACACTCTCAGAAAAATGGTACAAAAGCTGTCACTGGGACAGTACCCTTCTAATATGTATCATTTAGGTACTAATATGTACAATATGTACCTTAGAGGGACTTATATGCACTCTTTAGGTACAAAAGTGTACCTTTTGTAAAGGTACCGCCACAGTGACATCTTTTGTACCTTTTTTTTCCTGAGAGTGTACAAAACTACAAACAAATATGTGTTTCCGTTGCCGCATTAAAGCTGAAGCGCTACTCTGTGCATCCAGGAGATATTTACGGAAACCTCCGACCCGGAGTAAACGCTGGATCAATGAATTGCATCAATAAGCTCATGTTTTACTTGACAAACTTCAATTACATTTTAAGAGAGTGAACAAGTTATGATTTTCAATGTCATCCGCCATGTGCATGACAAATAAAAATAAATAAAATGTAATTTCTAATGTTTTTTGTACAAGTGTTTACTGTCAAATACAGTTTCTGAATGTTATTTACATTTAAACATGCATATTACCAATACTTAATACTTCTTATATTTCATGATTAAACAGGATAAATCACAGCATTTCAACAACTTCTGATCACTAATTTGAAGGCTGCTATTGGACGATTGAACGCTTACTTAATTACAAACTTGGTAGTGGTTATTAAACATGTAGTGTGGACTTTAAGATCCAGTGTAAGTGAACTGATGAACGGCTTCAGATCTACTCAGATGCACATTGTATTTCAACTGATGTAATCAAGTGCACACAGTCGACTTCTGGTTTCAATGAGCAACATTTGTGCATGCTTATTAACATATTGTTTGATAAACTCCAAGTCACATCAAAGTCTCATATTGTAGATTTAATTTCACTGAGTGGTTGCAAAAAATAAATAAAATGGACTTGATCTGAAGCGCTCCACATCTGTGTTTGTCCAGTCTCTCTGTTGGTTTAATCGAGTCTCTATCCTGAGTTCTCCTGAGTGTGTGTGTGTGTGTGTGTGTGTGTGTGTGTGTGTGTGTGTGTGTGTGTGTGTGTGTGTGTGTGTGTGTGTGTGTGTGTGTGAGCAGCTGTGTTGACACAGATATCTGTACAGAAGGACACAGGGTCCTCATTGAGTCTCCAGGTGTTTTACTCAAACGTTTGTGAACTATTCTAGAACCTGACAGAACTCTAGTGTTGGGTTCACTAGATGAATTGCTTCTGCTTGTATTATTCTCACTGGATTAAAGCATTCATGCACCTTTATGTTTCTTCTCAGTCTCTTTAGGACGATTAGTGGTTCGGTCATGAATGGCTCTTTGTATATGATTCTTTGGAAGCACATTATTGGGTTATGTTGTCCTGTCCTCAAACACTCTCAGGAACATGAGCTAATACTGTAATAACTCTGCCGGGTCTTACATGAGCCGACCAAACGAATACACTCATCACTGTGTGTCCATTTTAATGTATGTATTTATTTGTTTAATTTAAGTGTTTTAATTATTTTTTTATTAAATTTTTATATCATTGTAATTATTTATGTAGTTATTTTAAATTATGTATTTATTTAATTACAAATTTTATTTTTTTATTATTTTTTATGAATTTTTATTTAATTTTATTTAGTTTTTATTTAATTAGTTTTATTATTTTATCTATTCATAATTTGATTATGTATTTATTTAATCATTTATTTAATTACATTTTTATTTAATTTAGTTTTTTTACTTATTTGTTTAATTTTATTTATTTATTTGATTATGTATTTAATTTATGTAATTTATTTTTATTATTTATTTAATTTTTTTAATTTTTTCTCTTCCGTTCATAGAGAGAGAGAGAGAGAGAGAGAGAGAGAGAGAGAGAGAGAGAGAGAGAGAGAGAGAGAGAGAGAGAGAGAGAGAGAGAGAGAGAGAGAGAGAGAGAGAGAGAGAGAGAGAGAGAGAGAGAGAGAGAGAGAGAGAGAGAGAGAGAGAGCGAGAGAGAGAGAGAGAGAGACTCTGACACAAAGCGGTCGAGTGGAGAGCATGTTGTCACATGACTTAGAGACACTTTTACTTCTGTTTCCATGACCTACAAAGTCCTTACTAGAGGGATTTACAGTGTTTACCTTGTTTAGTTTCTTAGAGATGTTGTCATGTAAACCACAGCTTTATTACTAATGTACAGTATCTGTGAGGTTATGGAGATATAGCGCTGCCTAATGTAACTAACACGGCCCAATATCAAGGAATTGTCTATATTTTGGTGTTTTTGAATTATGAATAGCGTTGTATTGTGTTTTAAGGTTGTGTTTTAATGATCTGTTTTTTAACAGGATTTTTCTCACAGTTTAGAAAGGGAATGTTTGTTCAGAAAACATTGAGTGAAGTCTAAAGAGATTAAAATGCTGAAGTCTGAAGGGTTTAGTGTCAGACATGCTGATAGTGAGTTTAGCTGGTTAATGGTCTTCAGTTTGTGTGTTCAGATCTCTGGGATTTCCATCATCTGCACGTCTGATCACACCAGATGTTTGATGAATGTTTCTCGAAGGCTCGAGTCAGAAAGAGTTTAAGGATTTACAGTAGCGTGTTTGCCAACACAAATATCCGGATGTATAATCTGACCTCAGATCGAGACACTTAAACCTTCTTCAGACAGACACCGAAAGATCAAGGTCAAGAGGTTATCAGTCACATGACCCAGGGCGAATTCGGGAAGGGGACTTTCCAATCGAAAGCGAACATCTGAATCCCTTCACAAGTCCGTTAGCGACGGGTTCATGCCATGGTCACTTTGAGGAATTTATTTTATTGTGTATGGTCATGTGACCCAGGGTGGCCAATCCTCACGATTCCTTTTAAGGCGAGACACTACAGGTGAATAGGGTACAATTTTTAACTAGCAGATATCACCATGAAACTTTCCCAGCTACATTAAGATGAGAAAAAAATGTATTACAAGTTTTCTGTAATTTAATGTTTAAATATGCAAATTAGGCTATATCTAATTAAATATGCGCATATATAAAAAAAACCGAAATCTGAGTATTAGATAAAGCCAGGTTAAAAATGATTTTGTCATTGTGTTCACATATTAGATGGGGAAAAAATTACAGAGGGATTTATGGATATCTACTTTTGTTATCCTGTAAATCAGAATATACTGTCAATAGCCTTAAAAAAGTTATTTTCGCCATGTTTTTTGGAATAAAATGTTATATAAATCAGGCTAGGAATAATATATTTACAAATAATATATTTAAATGTCTTCATAATATAACTAGGTAGAAGACTGGAAAGTTTGGTGTATATCGGTGCGACTGAAGTGGAGATTTCAGACTTGGAGAATGAGAGAAAGGTCATTTTGAGCCGACATTTTGCGCATTCAGCCCTTTTACTTTCACGATTGGTCGCTGATAAAAAGAAAATGACCATATTTGAATCCGACAGGATTGTACAGGAGAGAGAGAGAGCTTCCCAGCGGTGTGTGTGATGACAGGGAGCAGAGCAACGGGAGGATTTACAACCACAACTTTTGTTGAATTTATGAGAAATCTACAGACGTGAACAGACGAAGTGTAGGAAAATAAAGACCTAAATGTGTATTTCTGACTTTTTTTCACCACAAGTCTGAAAGAAGACATGATATTGAAGACAAATATCCAAAAATCTCAAAATTGATCAGTAAAAAAAACCCCAGATGTTCTCGCCTTAAAGCTAGAATCTGTGTATGAAGAATTTCTGTTGTGTTAAATTTAGGGCTGATGAAGTTAACGCGAAATTAATGCATTAACAGTTAAAAAAAGCAGATTTTTTTGACCCTATGAATCACCCAGGGTTGCCAGGTATTTTGAAAAATGTCTGTAACCAAACAGTTGGACCCCATTGACTTCCATAGTATTTTTTTTTTCCTACTATGGAAGTCAATGGGGTCCATCAACTGTTTGGTTACCGACATTTTTCAAAATATCTTCTTTTGTGTTCAGCAGAAAAAAGAAACTCATACAGGTTTGAAACAACTTGAGGGTGAGTAAATGATGACAGAATTTTCATTTTTGTGTGAACCATCCCTTTAAAGAGCAGCGTTTTCTTCTGCATGCGTCTATATGTTCAGACTAACCAGACACATCCACAGCACAACCCATTACAGAGCAATCCCAGTGCAGTAACTACAGTTGTTCCTCAGTCGGAGGATTGTATTCTCTGATGTGACCCGAGGTCAAACTAGCAGCGCTTCGGAGAATGTGTTGGGTAATGTGCTTCGTATGAGCTGTAATTGAAAGCACATTAGACACCTGGTCCTTCTCTCTTGAAGATCTTATAACATTTCCTCGGCCCAACGCATGTAAACATGCAATTAGGTTTGTGGAAACAATTATATAAAGTGCATCACAATTTTCTAGGCCTCACAGAAGAGATTCTCCAGTTTAGCTCGAGGGCCGCAGAAATGATACGCAACTAAACCCTCCTCTAAAGCTTCCCGAAGAGTGTATTATTCACATTATTAAACTTAAAACACTGCGAAGAGCATCTTTCATTGTCCCTCTGATAATAATATGAGAGTTCATTTTATTGCATTTTAGATGCGCAATATTAGAGTCAGCTTTAGTTCTATTGCGCTTTATACAATAAAGATTGATTTAAAGCAGATTCACAGTGATAAACAAGAAAGTAATGATGAAATTCATCAAAATTTCAGCTTTAAGAAGCTTATTATTCAGATCAAGGTTTGTTTTCATTTCATCGTGTCAGTGCAGTCTCATAATATTTAATATTAGTATATTTCTGAACGTTAATTGTCTTTTAATTAACACACATCAGGAGAGATTGTATGAGATACTGGAGCGTTTCCCCGTGTGGGAAAAACAATATTAGAGTCAGTCGCCAAAATACTCTAGAAAAACTCTTTCTTCAACAAAAGACAAGTCTGGTTTTATTTCAACCTTTCAACCATGATTTTGCGTTTCAGTAATTCTGTTTGTGAATGTTTCGGTCTGTGATCTGTGTGATGTTGTTGACAGTCTGATGTTGTTTTCTTTATTAATAAGCAAATCAAATCCCGAAGCAGGACTGTGTGGGGGTGCACCAATATTAACATTTTGGCCGATACTACTGATAACCAATAATTCTTTATATTTGAAAGTCGATAACCGATATATTGGCCGATAAATGTAAATCCAAATTTTGAAATCTGATTACAAAAACAAAAGTCTCACCATTAAAGTCCCAAACACTTCAACATAAATCAAACATATACAGTACAGTACAGTTGCTGAGTTTAACCAGTGTAAGTTGTAATATTACATTTACACTCCTATGGCCAACTTGAACTTTCTTTATCAAAAAAAAAAAAAAAAAAATCTATTGCCTTACAAAGAAATAAAATAATGCATAAATAATGCAAACAAGTCATTGGACAAACCGTATAAACAATAAAAATGCATGTGTCATTAATAAGTAAAATGGAATAGCCACCACACGGACAATAATTAAAGTATTTTCGTATTTTAATTATCTATTATTTTATGAAAATCAAGTGTTTAATGTAGTTTATGTGTCTATGTGGTGTTTTTAATACGCTTTAAGACAAAGCATGTGTAAGTTCATAAGTCGACAGCATTGCTGAGTATTTCCTCCTTAAAACTGCAGTGAACCAAAGACAGGCTCAAACACACGCTTTGAAATCGCTGGTGTTTCTGACGTCACAAACTACCTTGTAACCAATCAGATCAACGTGTGATCGTCAACCAGTGGATCTCTGAGCTGAGTGAGTGAGTGGAGGCGGGGCTCATTTGCATATTCATAGAACCGCGCATACTAAATGAGGCAAGGGTGTCGAGTTACATTCAAGATATTTTAAGGAAAAAAACACCTAAATATGTCATTTTGGTGATCAAAGATGAGTTTTAAGGGACAAAATGATTGAATACAGGCAGACTTTAAAATAAAACGAGAAAAATAAGTGCTAGTTATTAATAGAAACCTCTAAAATGAATATTACTGTTTCTAATAGCAGCATTGCTGTTGGAGCTGCGCTGAAGCTGAAGAGCCGGACGAACACGCATATGAAGTGCAGGTCCGTTAACTCAATGTGAGATTAATCAGATAATTATGCAACAAACTATTTGTTTCATTCTAATTGACAGCTAATGTTGTGCATGTGGAGGGAATGGTTTGGTGATTCAGTCGCTCTGGTGCTTTAATCGAGGGCCCGTCCCGTGAGGTTACAGGTGAAATATGGCCAGAACCTCCAGGTTTTAGTCTCTTAATATCTGTAGCAGATCAGATAGATGATGCTCAGCCAAAGCACTTAATGTGTGTCTGTGTGTCTGTTGATGGACCTGGATTCAGTCTCAGATCTGAACAGGAGAAACACCAGGACTATTAGACCGTCTGCTGCTCTTTGCTTGATGTTTATTGTCTGTAGTTTTACATGTTTGACACTACAGACAACAACACTGTCTTTGCACTGGTGAGATTTGAGATTTTGGGGATTTTAAGTATTTTTAAGTAAAATAAACTTTTAAGTGTTTATTTTAATGTGCTTTATCTATTTGCGTTTATTTAAATTCCAATCCATATATTTTTAAAGGGTGAAAAAGGAGTTTAATTCAGAAATCTCCACTTCAGCATCTTTACACACACTGTAAAACACTACAAATTTTGTAATTTAAAAAAAAAGAAATTCAAACAATAAATATACTTTTGTGGGAATGTTATTTCAACCACAGAAAGACGTCAATACGCACCATTTCTGAAGTTCAAGCCCAGCAATGTTAATGCACTAACTCTCCTGTCTGGTGTGTTGGTCTGACAAAATTTGCCGTTATGATTGGTCAGATTGCCTGTCAATCAAAGTCCCTGCAAAGGGGTAATTGCTCTTGAAATATTTGCTAACTCATACATTTAACTTAAAATGATCATGTAATCTCAAGTTCTCAACTTTAATATTTTTAGTAGTGGAAACATAACTAGCTATAATTTGCTAATTCAGTAAATGCTAACACGCTAATTGGTAAAACAATGTTTTGATTAGCATAGCAATTGCTGAATGAGTAAAGCAATATAGAACATTTAAGCCCAACATAACAAAAACTCTTCTAAATTAGCAAAGCAAAACATAAATCTCCCACTTAACATTAATCCTGCACACACACACACACACACACACACACACACACACACACACACACACACACACACACACACACACACACACACACACACACACACACACACACACACACAAAACATTATATAACACTTAATTTTAGCATTTACGCTCCCTTTCAAGTGCAATGGCAAAGCATTAAATCAAATTTAAGCTCCTCTAAATAAAAATAAACAACTTCATTAAACTCAAAACAATGCAACAACTTGCAATAACTTAAAATGTGTCAGTTTCATGAACTCAAAAGGAAAAAAGTGCTAAATACTCATAAAAAATTTGTTATTTAAACTAAATTGTTTGATTTTAAGTTTGCCCTACTCAAACCAAGTCATTATTTTGAGCATTAGGGTTTAAACTTTACAGTTTTATTCCTATCTATATTCTGAAGGTTTGTTCATATATCATTTCACCTGATTTATTGAACATTTTATTCATAAAACATGGTGAAAATGTCTTTTTTTTCTGTCCGTAAACAGTATTTTCTGATTTCCGGAGAAATAAAAAGAGAAATCCAAAATCCCCTCCGTAACTCTAATATGTCAACAGAATCAAACAAGAATGTTGAACCTGGCTTTCATTGATTTAGTAAGAATTAAACAAACTTTGCTGATGATCTGCAGTGAAACAGGCCTTTGATGAAGGATAATATATAGTTGTTACTCTGCTGAATCGCTGTTGCTCTTTCATAGATTTCTGTTTTAAACAAGAACGTATGTTGGCAAGAAAGAAATGGATGCACATATCAACAGCAGATTTTCCATCAACACTACAGTCCATGAGTCAGATATTGTTTCTGATTATCGTAAAACATTCAAGATTGAATTCCGCCTTAAAGTTGAGCAACAGATTAAAGGATAATAGGACCAATCCGTTGTGTTAGAGACATCTGTCTCTGAGTTTCAGAATATTGTGATTGAGTTCACCCAAAAATGATCATAATTACATATTTTTTTAATGTACTGTTCCTTTAAAAGTCAAACAGAAGAGCTTGTCTTGGCTGTAAAGGATGACGGTGAACGTCTTATCTGTCTGGGACACATCCGTCCCCCATTTCTGATGGTTTTTCAGGGTTTTGTTAGTGCGCCAGGACCTGGTTATGGTCAATGCGTCACGAATATGAGCCAAACCAACTCTGTTTTCACCGTTCAGACGTTGTGTCATTGGGGAGTGAAGCAGAGACCTGAGTTCAGAACGATCCAGCACTAACATGTCGTTCATCTGTCTAGAAAGGCCCGTTCTAGTGTTCTCAGCCCCGTTTCAGTGCTATTTAACCTGTTAACTGTCAGTCACACCCCTTTTTGAGTATAGATCTGACCTTAAATGTTTGTGATTCATTGCAGACCTAAGGTTGGGGTTTTAAAGACACTCATCAGATGAAAAGTGATGAAAGCACTTCAGAAAATGAAAGTGTAGAATAGATGTGTAATGGTGTGTTCGGTTCTCTTGGTTCAGACCATAATAGAAGAGTATACATTTAGTAGGGCTGGACTTGGTGCTATATCTAGTTTATAGGGGTGGAAATCTTTTGGTAGCTCACGATTAGATTCAAAGCTATTCTTGATTTCACAATTCTATAAAAATTTAAATAAATGATTCTCGATTTTGAGTCAAATTTTACAGTAGCATAGTTATATTTAACATGTAGTAAGAAATACTCATAGGCGTAATTTGCGGATGGGACAGGTGGGACATGTCCCCACCACTTTTTACTAAGGTCGATATTGTCCCCACCACTTTTGAAACATCTCGCGGCACGAATGTACCAATACAAATAAGTAAAACATCTCCAGTTCACTAGCAGAGCATTCATTTAGTTCGTTTGTTAAATAAGAGGCGATCTAGCGCTGAAATGTGTTGTTTTTGTAGTCAAGTAGTCGTTGCCGCTGCGATCAGTGGCGCTGATACTGTGTTCTCTAGTGGCTCGCACACAGTCTTCACTCGGACGCGCGCTTCAATCCGTCGTGGAGACTCTCTATTCGTTCCGGTGAAATTACAAAACAAAATGCACACAAACGTGTCCCTGCCTGATATACAACCACTGATCAACATAATTGGTTTTGATGAGAAAAAAAACCTATACAATTGCGGATTAGAACCCAGAACCTCTGACACACTTGGCAAAAGTTCTGCCACTGGACCATTTAAAGACACAATTATACTAGTCGGATCTATTTATTTATTCACGTGACAATTCTCACCACTAACAACATATATTAGACCTCATTAAACGACCCAATGTACTATTTAAATTGATTGCTGGACATCGTAATGTTATTGTACATACATATGATTTATGATTTAGCATTGTGTTAGCAACGCTTTTTTATTAAACTTTTTTATTTATTTACATTAGTAAACTACAGGACATCGTCTTTCAAAACATGACCTGCGCGAAAGAGAAAAAAAATGAATGCGTCTTTGTACCCAGCACATTTCAAACCAATCTGACGCCCATGGAAATACTACCGAAATTGAATAATCAAATGTAAAAAGAAACACTGTAAAGTCTTCACTGTATGAATTAAATTAAAATTGATTCATATTAATTATAAAAGTGATTCGGTCAAAAGCAGTGTGTGTATTTATGAGGCTGCTGTCCCTTTAAGAATGAATGCGCGGATATAGTTACACATCCGATTTGAAAATCGATTTTTGAAATTTGTGAATCGATGCAAATCGGTAGAAGATAGCATCGAGATTCATATATGAATAGATTCTTTCCCGCGCCCCTACTAGTTTGTACAATATACCGAAATAATTTAATAAATGATCTAGGATGAGGCAATTCCGTTTATATCGATACGCGATAATAATCATAATCCAGTTTGTCCTAAACATGTTTCAGGGTGTGTTCAATAAGAGTTGACCAGTTAGGTTGTCGTGAATGTATGTTTAGATTGGGTATCTTTAGGGTTCACTGTTAAAAATGCTAATGTGAAGTGAAACGGAGCAATCACACCTGAGATCGAACCAAACCTGCCAAGTATAAACACACACTAAGTTTACTGTAAAGAAAATGTACTGACGTAAACTTTTTAATTTTTTTTATACATATTTCACAATTTTTGGCCTCTAAAATTGCTAGAAAATCAAAACCATATGTCTAATCAAGTTGTGATCCAAATTTGCACCAAGTTTCCCGGGACTCTCACAGTTAACAGACTAATCTAGTATTTATTTTTCCTATGATTTATTGATCTTAAATCACTTTTTAATTCTGAGTGTTTCCAAACATGTGTTTGTGGAAGTCCTCCTTTATCTGAAGAACGTTCCCTGTTGATTTCTTATCAGATTCACATCTCTTCTTCTTCTGCACTTCATTATGTTTGTAGTCCGTTACTCTTGAGATCATCATCATCATCATATGTGTGTGTAATTTGTCATATGTGAGTCATGACATCATCTTTGGGTGTATATGAGGGTGTTTTTGAGGAAAAGCTTTGAGAAGAGTTGTACATCACGAGATGCAGAAAACAAAACATTTTACCTCTCCATATCTCTCATTCAAAACACAGACACAATTCTACATCAGTCATCATGTTTGACATGCTCACACACACACACACACACACACACACACACACACACACACACACACACACACACACACACACACACACACACACACACACACACACTCGGTCTCCTGACTGCTTGTGATCATGTTTCATTGACGGGTGAGTCTCTGGTTTCATTGCTTCCCGCAGTAACACTCACTGACTCTCAATTGATTTAACCAATGGGATCTCACTGTAAAGTGTTACTCATTCACTTCTGCTCTCGTTTCTGTATGAAGTCAGAGATTATTAGTGCAGACGGCTGTCTTTTCTATTATAACCACACACACACACACACACACACACACACACACACACACACACACACACACACACACACACACACACACACACACACACACACACACACACACACTGCTATTCATCTCACTGCCTGGGAAAATAATACAGTCACCATCAGGGCCATTTATGTCTTCATTTCCCAGGCAGATCATGACAGTCAAGTTACATTTACATTTAGTCGTTTAGCAGAAGCTTTTGTCCAAAGCGACTTATAATTTAGGACTAAATTAAGCGAGTCATCGTGAAGAGGCGAAAACAACGCAAGAAGTGCTCAAAATACACAGTTCAGGCATTGTTCAGAGTAGCATAAGCCCGATAAGGGAGGATTTAAGGAAAAGTATTTTTTTTTTTTTTTTTTTTTTTTTTTTTGTATGAAGTTGCACAACACAACAAACACCAGCAAAGCACACAAAAGCTGAACACACAACAGAGCTGTGGCTGTGTGAGACACTCTTTCCTTCCTGGTAACACAAATAGTCAGACTTATAATTACAGATTATATCTAGACTCATAATCTGCAGATATATGTCCCGATTTCAGCAGGAAAATTGTGGTAAAAAAAATGCGTTTAACAGAGCTTTGTTTGGGTGAAAACATCTCTAACTTTGTTTGCAACTTTTGTTTACTTTACTAATTTTTGTTGTTGTTGTGCATAGACATTTCCATTGCTGTTTTGAATACAGTAATCAAACATCTTCAACTACTCTTTAATTTAACTGGTAACTTATTTTAACATGAACTAATAAAAATAGTTCTTACTTTTAAAGCAGAGATGCACGATATATACAGTACATTGATTTTAATGGCGAGACTTTTGTTTTTGTAATCAAGCTTTCAAAATGTATATAAAAATTTGGATTTAGATTTATCGGCCAATATACAGTACAGGCCGAAAGTTTGGACACATTACTATTTTTAATGTTTTTGAAAGAAGTTTCTTCTGCTCATCAAGCCTGCATTTATTTGATAAAAAATACAGAAAAAAAATGTAATATTGTGATATATTATTACAATTTAAAATAATAGGTTTTCAATTTATTATACTTTAAATTATCATTTATTTCTGTGATGCAAAGCTGAATTTTCAGGATCATTACTCCAGTCTATCACATGATCCTTTAGAAATCATTCTAATATTCAGATTTATTATGAGTGTTGGACACAGTTCTGCTGCCTAATATTTTTTCATAACCTGTGATACTTTTTTAGGATACTTTGATGAATAAAAAAAAATAAAAAAATAAAAAAATAAAAGCAAATGTTTTAAAAATTGAAATCTTTTGTAACAGCAATATACACTACTGGTCAGTCATTTTTTTCTTTCTTTTTTTGAAATAAATCAATACTTTTATTCAGCAAGGATGTGTTAAATTGATCAAAAGTGATAGTAAAGAAGATTTATATTATTAGAAAATATTTTTTTATTTTGAATAAATGCAGTTCTTTTTAACCTTTTATTCATCAAATATATTAGGCAGCAGAACTGTGTCCAACACTCATAATAAATCAGAATATTAGAATGATTTCTAAAGGATCATGTGATAGACTGGAGTAATGATGCTGAAAATTCAGCTTTGCATCACAGAAATAAATGATAATTTAAAGTATAATAAATTGAAAACCAATTATTTTAAATTGTAATAATATATCACAATATTACATTTTTTTTCTGTATTTTTGATCAAATAAATGCAGGCTTGATGAGCAGAAGAAACTTCTTTCAAAAACATTAAAAATAGTAATGTGTAGGCCTATCTTTATCGGCTTTCAAATATAAAGAATTATCGTTTATTAACAATAAGACTAACCCGATAAAGGTATCCGAACAGTTGATCACCTGTCTGATAAAACACATAATATAATAAAGCATCTTTGGTGCTTCCATGGTTTTCTACGGAAGTAAAACCGGAAATCGAGGGTAATGAAGATATGATGTCATTGACAGGCGACGCAATGACACAGAATTTGAATCCAAAAAGATTCTGCCTTTAAGTAACATTAACTAAAGAGACCTTATTGTAAAGTGTTACCTTTGAACTTTTTCCTTATTTTGAATGTTTGCAGTTCTTGCTCTTGTTTCAGAGTCAGTATAACACACTTATTTATGAAGCATACTGCGTATTTCTATCATGCATTTCTCAATGCCACTTCATAGAGACTTCAGAGTCGTGCGTCTAATCGCTGAGCTTGTTGCGGGATGACTTTCTCCTCCTGTTCTGCTGAGTTTGAGTTTGCTCATGTCTGCAGATGTTCAGCGCTCAGATCTCCGGGGATTTTGAGCTTCTTTCAGCAGCATTAGCAGGGATTCGCTGAAGCCGCTGGTGTCCTCAGCATGTGGCGTCGCTTATGCTGCATGTTGACCTTGTGAAGGTCGGCAAACCCCCGTTTTGATGCCAGCGTTTATTGGTTTCAGGCTTCGGCCTCCCATGTGCTCTTCCTCATGACATCATCGCCCTTATGAAAAAGAACTCGCATGCTTTTATGCACTTATTGCAAAAATAATATACTTTTAAATGAATGTTCAGAATGCATGTCTTTAGACACTTAGAATCAAATAAATGTATTCTTGCTTTAATTTATATTAATATTAAATGCTATTATTTGAACTTAAGCGTTTTAGCCACTTAAGTAAGACTTAAGTATATCTTTGTATTTAATTTTATAATTACTTCTATTGTCTTTGAAATATGGTTAAAGTGTACTGATGAACATTTATGGCAAACGACAAAATATAATATTAAAATATACCAGCTTTAAATATATCAAACAACACAGTAAAAAAAAAATTTCAAATGTACAAAAAAAAATGTAAAGCACAACAAAGGATTATTAAAACATGATTTAAAATGTGCTTTAAAGTAAAACTTGTAATCTGACAATTGCAAAGTAAACTTATTCTATATTTTTAACATATACTTTGAAGATTTGAAGTAAGCAACAAGCAATACAAGTAAGCACTACAGTTCTGAATAACAATCAGTTGCATTTTAATGAACATTATTAACCTTTGTTTTTGCTAACAGAACTTGAATGCTGTCATTTTTCCACTTGTGTGTGGAATGCCGTAATAATAGTATGAATAAACTAAAATATAAATAACTAAAGCCTATTTTAAAAAAAGGAGGACGATCCCTACACAATAAACACTGATCAAATATATAAAAAATGACAATGTTTTGGCTCAAAAACAACAACAGTTTGCATCAATCAAATAATTAAATCAATAAATTAGAATTTTTAACATGCAACTATGCATTATATTTTGTACTGTATTTAATGTATTTTGAAAGGTGTAATTGGTGTAATCTTGGTGTTTTTGTTGTTGCTGATTCGCACGTGTAAAAGCTTCTCGGTCTGGAGTGATTTGGTAAAGCCCAGTGCTCCGTCAGCCTCATTATTACCAGCACACCTCCGTTTCCACTCGATGAAGTTTAAGTTGTAGATAATAATCGCCCCAGCAATGATAGTTAATTAACACCATGTATGAGACCTCACATCCGGACACTATTTTGTAATTTTCTGTTGTCAAAGGTATGAAAGGTTTGAGATTCCTTTGCTGTTTTGCAGCTGCTTCCCATTTCATCCCATTTCATCCCATTTAAACTCACTTGTGTTTCTGTCAGGAGGAGCATATACACTTATTGTATAAGTTAACTTTTTTGTGGACTTTTAAATGTTGAGCTTGCTTTTAAAACATAAACTCTCACCAGTTTAATTTCTTTTCTTTAATCAGAACCATCATGAACATTCTTTCCCTTTAAAAATCCCCAATAACTGTGTGGTGGAAATTGCATTTGAAATAATGGCTTTTGTCTTTTGAAGGCTATTTTATAGCTAGCATTTCAAGTGCGAGACGGGGTCAAAACAATAAAATCTGCACATAAAAGGCATTTTGGAAGGGTTAAATTTGAGCAGATGCTTTTTAACTTCATCACTGGTATCGTCAGAGCTCATTTTTTCCCAGTACGTTTAGCATCTGGCTCATATTCGCCAACCATATTCTCACAACAATTGTTTGCAACATCTTCACCAGATCCATCATCAAGTGACAGTGAGACTAATATTTGATTGTGAATGGTAAATCTGCAATAAATCGCTGAGCCATTTCATGTGTTGCTGATGATATGCATGTATGCTTTTGTTTTATTCCCACGGTAAACATCATAATTATTCAATTATTGTTGCGCAGAAAGCAAAATACGGTAACTCTTTATTTTAGTGTCCTTGTTAAATATGTTACATGTACTTACCATAGCAATAACAATAAATTATGCATAATTACATGATACTAAACCTCTACCAAATCCTAATCCTACCGTAACCCTAGAGTAAGTACATGTGACACATGACACCTTAAAATAAAGTGTAACCAAAAATACTTACACTTTTACATACCATGGGTCACTAGTGACCCGGAGACACCTTTTACAATTTTTTTTATTAGAAAACAGACCTTCTTTTATAGTTTTTTTCGGATTATTTGTTGATAATGAACAGATTGAGAATCCTCAATACTCAAGGTATTAAAAGTGCACATGGGTTAAGGGTTTTTCCCATAAGGGTTAAGGGCATAAGGGTTAAAAGTGCAGATAGTTGAAGAAACACCCATCAGCATTTTCTGAAATCCAGCCGTCAGATTGACCTGGAAGATTAATCTGTGTGAATATCGTCTAATGAACACTTCCCTATATTAAAGCATGTTGTGCAGCTGATGGTTTTGTCATAATGGCTGGTCTCTCGGGTTCCTGTATTTGGCAGGAGTGAGACTCAGACATTCCTCTAGACTCAGACTCATCTACTGCAGAACTGCAGTGTAAATATTTATCTGTCATTTCAGAGTCTGTCTTCACTGCCAGCATCTGAAAATCTTCTCTCATTTAGTCTAATTTAGTTTAATGAATGTTTGTCTGTCCATTTCAAAGTTAATTTGTCATCTGCTCAACAGGGATGGCAATAAAATGTTTAGTTTTTTTGAGTTCCAGATGAGGACTGTTGCTGTTGGTTATGATGAGAGATTCCATAAATTCCTGGAATCTTTAATTAGAATTTAGAATATTTAGAATTAAGAATGTTTAGACTTTAGGCCTCTGTGTCCATCTAATCCAGTTCACAGCATATTCTAAAACCATATTCAGACAGGACTAGTTTTCTATACAAAGAGTTTCAATTTATAACACTCAATGTCTGAGATATATATGTATATGATATATTTTTGTATATTATATAATATTTTTTTAAGATGTGGGCTTTACACTGCAAAAAAGTGATTTTCTTATGTTTAGATATTTGTACTGGAAAACAAGACAATATACAAGTGATAATATATCAGTAATCGCAGACATTTGCATTTTGATTGTGTGCAGATTTTGCAGAAGTACAGTATGTAATTTTTATACCATACAAGCCATTTTCCTCCTTACGACTGTTAGTCAAAACCCAAAATATGGCATTAAGCAGTATTTCTGATTTTACGATTGCATCTGTATGCATGCTCTCATATCACCTTTGATTCCCGATTTCATGCCTTTGCTGCATTATGAGAGAATCCATATATATTGACAGTTATTTAAAATGTTTTTCCCTTATAATGTTAATGTTTTATTCGCACCATTTTCCACCTTTCCCTCTCCTGCAGTGTGTTTTGCTTCTGAAGGTTAGTATATTCCTGATCCTCAGTTCTCATCTTGCTGGATCTGTCTGCTGCTTCTGACACAGTTAACCACCAGATCCTCCTGTCAATCCTCTTGACGAAGGGCATCTCAGAATCCGCACTTCAATTGTTCAAGTCTTACTGTGGCGACCAGGACGAGGCAGAGGGCCGTGAGAGAGCGGCGAGAGGCCGGTGCTGTGATTAATAATGAGCGACACCGGCACAATGCACTTACCTCTCAGAAGGTCCTTCAGCGTGTCGTGGAGAGGTGAGCTGTAGCTACTGGAGTGCCTCAGGGCTCAGTGCTGGGACCACTTCTCTTCTCCATCTACATGTCATCAGTAGAATCTGTCATTCAGAAACATGGCTTTTCCTATCACTGCTATCATCTAGCTACTAGAGTGCCTCAGGGCTCAGTGCTGGGACCACTTCTATTCTCATATACATGTCATCTGTAGGATCTGTCATTCAGAAACATGGCTTTACCTTTTCCACCTTCAACTCAACCTTGCGAAAACAGAACTCTCGTGGTCTCAGCCAACCCAACACTTCATCACAACTTCTCCATTTAGCTGGGTTCATCAGCCATAACTCCATCCAGGACAGCCAGGAACTGTTTTCAAGAAACGGCTGAAGACTCATGTTTTTCGTCAACATTTGACTCATTAACCCATGCACCAATGCTACATCTTTCTAAATGTCATAATCACTTGTTAACAAACAAGTATTCATATGTACATTTCTGAAATGCATAACTTAGACAGTTTCCTCTGATAACAGATCACTGTAAATTGTAATGTGGACTTTTTGCATTTTCTGTAAAGCAGCTTTGAAACGATGTGTATTGTGAAAGACGCTATACAAATAAATGTGAATTGAATTGAATTAATACTAACACTTACTATTCTATATATCTATAAAAAAACACATTGCTACATGTACTGTGTTTAGACTAGCTGGGACTAGTCACAGCACTTGCATATTTTTGGCCTATTGTTGGTTTGTATAGCAAACTCTTTTTTTTCTAAAATAACCAAGGACTGTTTGATTCCTATTGAGTCTTACTCTTTTACAGTTTGATCACTGACTGAACCTGCTGAACTTCATCATGGAGTCACTGTTGCATCGAAGGGAGCGGCGGCTCTCAAAACTAGGCCATCCAACAATCAGCGGCTGACGACACGAGATGATGTTCATGGCCATCTGCACGAGTCTCTGTGAAACTGCAAGGTCAGCTGTGTTTCACGCCCATCTTCAGAGTGCAGTGAATCTCCCAGAGCTGTAAAACTCAATTACACCCAAACACACACCCACTGCAAAGATCATCTGACCTCGAAAACCCTGAGTGAACGCTTGATGGAATGACAGTTCAGTCAGTATTGACTCACACTCATTCCAAATCAATGATTTTCTGGGCCAAGTTGTTCAGTTTAATCTGGATCAGAATTAACTGGATTTGGGAATTGAAATCCAATATTTTGCTATCCAGTATCAGCTAATTCAATGTTACCTTTGTGTTTCTGGATCCTCTTGATACAGCCCAATCTGCATTTCCAGTGCTCTAAATAAGATTGCATATCATAATGTAAGCTAATTTGTAGATCGTTTTTGGCTAAATAAAAAACTTTGTGTTTCGGTTAAAGCTGCAGTCCGTAGCTTTTTTGGGGTTAAAAATTATCCAAAATAATTTTTTGAGCAAGTACATAACCAGCCAGTGTTCAACACTATCTGCTTGCCTTAGCTCTATTCGAAATGGTAAGCTTGTAATAATGTTTTTAATTCCAGTGGTACTGGTGGATTTCCACGGGAAATTCGAGCATGTCTTTGCGTCATTCCGTCACATCTGTAAACATAAAGCACATCTGTACACATGAAGAAGAGTCTCGGCTAGTCGGCTATGAGTGTGAGGATGTTGGAGGTGGAGATTTATAGCCTTTTCTCACAGCACTTAATATAATTAAACTTATCAATTTGATTGTGGATCCAGAAAGGTTCAAACGACAACTGGAGATTCACCCGTTGTAAAAACGCGAAAGACTTCGGACTTCGGAGAAAAAAAGAGACTGACACCGACCCATGCGGAAACAAGGATAACATCGGAAGGGCATTAAATGTAGTCACACAATCACACAATGCTGAAGTTGTTGACATTTACAATTTGAGAACAAAGTATAATTTTCACGGTTTGACGTGATATGATAAGTGATCGTAGATTTAATCGGCGCGATTTACTTGTTCAGAACATTTTCCGGTGAAAACTTCATGTTGGTCATACTTCCAAAAAATCTGTGATTGCGAATGACAGTATCCACACCACCAGCGCAGCGACTGACAGCCATACATTCTCCTCAAAACATCGGATTCATCCGTGCTGTGCCGAGCCGAGGCACAACCCACGTAAAGTTGATAATTCCGCGAATAACTGCAATTGCAGATTTCGAACAGAGATGGCGACAGAGAGGAAAAACTACGGACTGCAGCTTTAAAAAAATTATAATTCTGGTGCAACAATAGTAGAGCAACATGTAGAATAGTGTTGGGTCACTTTAAGTGTTTTTATTTGAAGAGACAGAAAATGACACAATGAAACAATACAATCATCCTCTTTCATTTTCAATTTCTTTTAAACAGTCAGTTCCCTCGCCTGACCCACAACAGATCATTACAAACATATAGACATACACTAACACTAATGGTTAAAAGTTAGGAATAATATTTTCAGTGTTTTGAGAAAAGTCTTTTATGCTCTTCAAGGCTGCATTTATTTGATCAAAAATACAGTAAAAGGTGATATTATAGCTAATATTGTGAAGTCTGCATATTAGAATGATTTGTGAAGGATCATGTGACACTGAAGACTGGAGTAATGATGCTGAAAATTCAGCTTTGATCACAGGAATAAATTACACTTTACTATATATTCACATAGAAAACAGATGATTTACACTGGAATCATATTTTAAAAAATGTACTGTATTTTTGATCAAACAAATGCAGCCTTGGAGAGAAAGCATAAGAGACTTCTTTCAAAAGCATGAGAAAAATATGAATTATTCAAATTTTTTTCACACATTTATTACATTTATTATTATAGCTTCACTGTAATAAACATGCAAATAACAGTGTTAATGTTGTTAAATTAATGTATAATAAGTTTGTTCTCATCTGATAGTGTTAGTGCTGTCAAATCAATAATATTTCTGAATATTGTGCAAAATATAAATGTATATGATTGACTCGTTTTTAACAACCCATTTTCAAGATTTGGCAGACTAGATTTGCACAACTAGTCCATGATGTTTAGCATGTTTGAATATCTTTTTTCCATTCAAAAAAGTATAAATGAACTTAAATGTGAGTTATCTGTGTTATCTTAAATCTGTTCATCATGCACATCATGGAAGACTTATAGATATAGATTTAAATCATATTTTTTCAAAGCTGTATATCATTGAAGAAATCTCAAACGCTCTGCCTAGAACTGGATGATTCGGGTAAATTCAGTAAGTTTAAAGTCTGTAAGCCATGTGTCTAGTTTGTTGGTCAATGAGTTTCAGATGCTGTTGACTCTTGGTGCTTTTATCTTTCTCAGATCGTATGGTTTATGTGTCCAGCATGTTAACCCTGTCTTTAGGCTGGAGTTTAGGGTATGGACTGGAGTTTAAGGTTAGGTCAGATAAAATACAAATATGGCACAATCTTAAGTCATTGATCCGTTTTTAATTGACAGTTCTCAACTTCTTGATTGCCTGTTTCATCACAAAATGTAAACTATATTATCGGCCAGCTCTAATCTGTTAAATGCGACTATAAGGCATGAAGATCTTAAAGTCCCCCTGTGGTGAAAATCAAGTTTTTAATGTTGTTTATGTGTCTATGTGGTGTTTTTAATATGTTTTAAGACAAACCATGTGTAAATTCATAAGTCGACACCATTGCAGTGAACCAAAGACAGTCTCAAACACACGCTTTGAAATCGCTGGTGTTTCTGACGTCACAAACTACCTTGTAACCAATCAGATCAACGTGTGATCGTCAACCAGTGGATCTCTGAGCTGAGTGAGTGAGTGGAGGCGGGGCTCATTTGCATATTCATAGAACCACGCATACTAAATGAGGCAAGGGTGTCGAGTTACATTCAAGATATTTTAATACATTAAGAATTACATTTTTCATTTTCATTTTGGTGATCAAAGATGAGTTTTAAGGGATAAAGTATTGACTACAGGGGGACTTTAAGAGATATTTTAAACATTAATATCATGATTTTCTGTAAAGCTGCATTGTGAAAAGCTCTATGTGACTTTACAAATCTGTATCTTTACAACTGTACTCCTTTCACAAGGACAACTGACCTTGTAATGATTTCACAATGCATATTCAACAAGATTCTTCTTAAAGATTTACAGGTTTCTGACCTTTAAACAATCAGTGATCTGCGGTTGTGCTTCTGTGGTTCGCTTAATTATGTTGCTGATTATAAGATCACTGTTGGAGAACAGACACATTTTTGCTCATCCGAACACATTTTTAATGCTCTGCAGATGCAGATGTTTTGGACAGGCTCGTTAGCAGGTGCTCAGGATCTGAAGACGACGTATGAACTCTAAACGATCTTTCATGATTCGGTCCCGTGATCCAGAATCAAAATGGACAATTCTTATTTTTATGGAATATTGGAGTATTTATTATCAGTGCACATCATTATTTGTTTAAATTCATGTTTTTTTGTAATCTTGAATGCAGAATAAGTTCCTCTCGCAGCATCTCTTCTCTTCTCTGATGATGTGGGCGGGGCAACCTGTCAATCACACGCGATCAGCCAATAGCAAACCACAACTATCCAATCAATTCCCCGCGGACAAAATCAAGCCCCGCCCACGTTTGTTCTTGTTCCTGAAGGATTTAACTCTGATATACGGCACAATAGGGATGTGTCATAGTCATGCCGACTTTAATTACACACACTGACAGATGTTATTTTTCTAAGATGCTACAGATTTTTTTTAATAGTTTTAGCCCCTTTTAACAAAGGCATATTCGTCTGATTTGAAAAGGCCTGGTTAATATTAACCAGCTCCTTTTTCTCTTGTTCAAAGCCGTTATAAAGGTGACCGCTCAGTGATTGTCAATATAGTTATTAAATGTGAAATATCAATCAGTTTTCTGTGCAGAACTGTTTTGTCTATATTTTGAGGCTGTTGTAAGTCATATCTGATTGAGTCATATACACATTATAATGAATATGCAGGAATCGAGTGTCTCTTTTGAGAAAGAATAACAACTTCAGTAATTATATAAATAACGTCTGCAGCTCATTAGTTTTATTAGTTGGAGATCTCTGTGAATTTCCTCTAGTTCTTCTGAGAAGATGTTGGCCATCTGCAGGTTTCAGCTCATCTGCCAATGAGACGAGAGCGAAATAACAATCATAACGTGATATGAAAGGAGACCAGTTCTCTGTCAGTTCACGTCAAGTATAAAACAATTTAATATAAACAGAAGCGAATGTTTTGAATGCTGAAGCTGAGTGATGGCTTTCATCCAGCAGGTTTATACCTGGAGTTCCTATTCATATCTCAATAGCGCTTGTTGAAGAGCTTCATAAGGACACGACCTGTCAGAAACACACACATCTCATTCACCGGTGAGTATCCTGAGCTATTGTATTAGGATAGTCACTTATATAATATGAAGAGCTCAAGGCCACCTGTTTTTAGCATGACTTTACTGCTGAGAAAGGGCTTTCTTTGACACAACGCGAACAACTTAAAACCTGTTTTAACAGCAAAATACTGCAAATATCAAGAGAATGAAGAAGAAACAGTTGAGGGAGATGGAGAACTAGTGTCAAGGAAGGCGCAGGGGAAACAGCAGCTTGTAGAGAGTTTCTGTGGAAGCTTGTTTCCGCCAAGGAATAATAAATAAATAAAAGTAATTGCGACTTTTTATCTCGCAATTCTGACTTTTTCCTTGCACTTGGGAGAAGAAAAAGAATCTTTTACAGACATTCTGCTCACATATTACAGTGCCTCTATTATGCTTTTTCAAAAATGACCTTTCATATAGTGAGTAATAGAGCTGTTTGTGATTTGTAAAAGGTCTGCAAAGTTTTAAAGGGATCATGAACTGGCTTTTTAACATTTTTTTATATTGTTGTCTGAGGTCAACTTATGACGTTCGCTTGGATTTTACATTCAAAAACATCAAAATGAATAAGTAATAGGCTATTTTCTACCCTGAGCCTAGCTCCTGAAACGCTCGGTTTTTATGGGCGTGCCGCATTGAAGCCCACTGCTATGATTGGATAACAGTTTTGCATATTATAATGAGTTTCATGTAATGCATGAATAGTGGGCGGGGCTAAACAGGCAGTGTTGAAGTAGGCGTTGCTCTTCTTCTGCGGAGGCGGGGTTTGACACCCTTTGACGTCATAGATGCCCACTTCGTTCGCTGTGCCTGCTGTCAATAAAAGCTTTTATTGGACTAACAAGGAAGTTTTCAGTTCTGAAACTTACAGGATATTCTTATAGTATGATGACCTCTTATATGTCAAAAGTTTAAGGAAAATTTGATTTCTCAGTTCATCACCCCTTTAAAGATCAAAGTGCACAATGAATAATGTTATTTTCTCCTTAAAAAAAAATAGATTCTGAACTGCCGAAACGAGTTGCAGACTGAGCCATCTGACCAATCAGAGCAGAGTAGACCAATCACAACAGACTGGGCCATCTGACCAATCAGAGCAGAGTAGACCAATCACAACAGACTGGGCCATCTGACCAATCAGAGCAGAGTAGACCAATCATAAAAGACTGGGCCATCTGACCAATCAGAGCAGAGTAGACCAATCACAAAAGACTGGGCCATCTGACCAATCAGAGCAGAGTAGACCAATCACAACAGACTGGGCCATCTGACCAATCAGAGCAGAGTAGACCAATCACAACAGACTGGGCCATCTGACCAATCAGAGCAGAGTAGACCAATCACAACAGACTAGGCCATCTGACCAATCAGAGCAGAGTAGACCAATCACAACAGACTGAGCCATCTGACCAATCCGAGCAGAGTAGACCAATCACAACAGACTGAGCCATCTGATCAATCAGAGCAGAGTAGACCAATCACAACAGACTGAGCCATCTGATCAATCAGAGCAGAGTAGACCAATCACAACAGACTGAGCCATCTGACCAATCAGAGCAGAGTAGACCAATCACAACAGACTGAGCCATCTGACCAATCAGAGCAGAGTAGACCAATCACAACAGACTGGGCCATCTGACCAATCAGAGCAGAGTAGACCAATCACAACAGGCTCTCGGAAAGGAGGGGTTTAGAGAGACTGGATCCTTTATCGATCCATTTTCAAAAATGAGCTGATGCTGCAATGTATATTATGAGAAATTTAAAGTGTTCTTTGACTTTGATTGCATGTAAATGTATTGTAGGAGACTCCAAAACAACATTAGGAGCCTTTAAAACAGCATAATAGGATAATAGGGTCACTTTAATGTGGCAGAGTTTGTGCTGGATACAGTGTGATCAGACTTTAGCAATTAAAATGTTCTAAGTAATGTGAAATGTCAAGACATCTCCAAGGCCCATTAATATTGTAACAAATGCATTGCTAACTAATGAGACCTCATTTCTAAAGCGTTTCAAATTTTAATTAATACTATGGATATGCAATTAATTTACCATGTAATAGAGTTTATTATTATTACTATAACTTTAAATGGTTAAGTTGGTCTTAAAGCGGTCACAGATCTGCATTTTACAACAAAACTCTGAATGCTTCTGTGCTATAAAACGTGAATTCCTTCAATCTCAATTACTAATTAAAATACTTATAAATAAGAAAATGTCTTATGTAACTCTTCATAAAATAAGGTACATTGTCTGCCAGGAACATGAATGCAAATAAAAGTCAAACAAATGGCTTTTGTGTTAGTTTGATGTAGCATGATTTGACACACAGTTCTGTTGTTGTTTTTTTGTAAAACGGCCAATAAAAGCAGCAGTCCAAGATATTTTTAACTCACTCGGGCCTTGGATTGAGTGCTGGACCAGGACCACCCCGAAACCGAGTCCTGGAAGCTGTGTTTACTGAACCGCTGACTAAACAACCTCAGCCCTCACATTACACACACCACGAGTTGCTCAGATGTGAAGAGTCGCATCTTTACATGCATCAGGACACTGCATTCTTTAATTTCCACCCCGCATTTTGAAAAGGTGCAAATGCTTTGGGTGTTTGAAACAAATAGTGACAAATAGTTCATTCTTTGCCATCATTATTATTTATAGTAAAGAATGGTGTCGGATTGCAGAAGGCCAGAAGACGGGTCCTCAGTGGGCGACGCACTTAAAATAGACTGAGGACTTATTTGCCAGAGTAAAACCATGACAATCATGCTAACTTGAATCATTGTCTATGCATATTGATGTTTAAATGCTTGAAAACATAATTTTTTTCCCCATTTAATCTATATTTAATCTGTATCTATATTGTTTAAACAATCCATTTTCAAAAATATTTTTTTCCCCGCAGCAATGTCATCTTTGGTTCCGCATCCAAAACAATTCATAAAATATATTTTTTTTCTCTTATGCTGCGTCCGAAATCATATTCTTTCTGAGTAGGTACTACATTTAGTTTGAAACTTTCTTCACAACTGTTAAAAAATATTTTTGCTGTATATAGCATGAATGTATGGAAGCTTGTTTCCACCACAGAAGAAAAACTAAAATTGTGTGTTATAAGGTCAGAATTGCTTGTTATAAAGTCAGAATTGCGTGTTATAAAGTCAGAATCGCGAGTTATAAAGTCAGAATTGCGTGATATAAAGTCAGAATTGTGAGATATAAAGTCAGAATTGCGAGTTATAAAGTCAGAATTGCGTGATATAAAGTCAGAATTGCATGATATAAAGTCAGAATTGCGTGATATAAAGTCAGAATTGCGAGAAAAAAAGTTAGAATTGCGAGATATAAAGTCATAATTACGAGAAAAAAGTCATAATTGCGTGATATAAAGTCATAATTGTGAGATATAAAGCAGAAATGCGTGATATGAAGTCAGAATTGTGTGTTATAAAGTCAGAATTGCGAGTTATAAAGTCAGAATTGCGAGTTATAAAGTCAGAAATGCGTGATATAAAGTCAGAATTGCAAGATATAAAGTCAGAATTGCGAGTTATAAAGTCAGAATTGCGAGTTATAAAGTCAGAATTGCGTGATATAAAGTCAGAATTGCGTGATATAAAGTCAGAATTGCAAGATATAAAGTCAGAATTGCGAGTTATAAAGTCAGAATTGCGAGTTATAAAGTCAGAATTGCGTGATATAAAGTCAGAATTGCGTGATATAAAGTCAGAATTGCGTGATATAAAGTCAGAATTGCGTGATATAAAGTCAGAATTGCGTGATATAAATTCAGAATTGCGTGATATAAAGTCAGAATTGCGAGAAAAAAAGTTAGAATTGCGAGATATAAAGTCAGAATTGTGAGATATAAAGCAGAAATGCGTGATATGAAGTCAGAATTGTGTGTTATAAAGTCAGAATTGCGAGTTATAAAGTCAGAATTGCGAGTTATAAAGTCAGAAATGCGTGATATAAAGTCAGAATTGCAAGATATAAAGTCAGAATTGCGAGTTATAAAGTCAGAATTGCGAGTTATAAAGTCAGAATTGCGTGATATAAAGTCAGAATTGCGTGATATAAAGTCAGAATTGCGTGATATAAAGTCAGAATTGCGTGATATAAAGTCAGAATTGCGTGATATAAAGTCAGAATTGCGTGATATAAAGTCAGAATTGCGTGATATAAAGTCAGAATTGCGAGAAAAAAAGTTAGAATTGCGAGATATAAAGTCAGAATTACGAGAAAAAAGTCATAATTGCGTGTTATAAAGTCAAAATTACGTGTTATAAAGTCATAATTGCGAGAAAAAAGTTAGAATTGCTTGTTATAAAGTCAGAATTGCGTGAAATAAAGTCAGAATTGCGAGAAAAAAGTTAGAATTGCGTGTTATAAAGTCAGAATTGCGTGAAATAAAGTCAGAATTGTGAGATATAAAGTCAGAAAAGCGAGATATAAAGTCAGAATTGCGAGTTATAAAGTCAGAATTGCGTGTTATAAAGTCAGAATTGCGAGTTATAAAGTCAGAATTGCGAGATATAAAGTCAGAATTGCGAGTTATAAAGTCAGAATTGCGAGATATAAAGTCAGAATTGCGAGATATAAAGTCAGAATTGCGAGATATAAAGTCAGAATTGTGAGTTATAAAGTCAGAATTGCGAGATATAAAGTCAGAATTGCGTGATATAAAATCAGAATTGCGAGATATAAAGTCAGAATTGCGAGATATAAAGTCAGAATTGCGTGATATAAAGTCAGAATTGCGAGATATAAAGTCAGAATTGCGAGATATAAAGTCAGAATTGTGAGATAAAAAGTCAGAATTGCGTGTTATAAAGTCAGAATTGCGAGTTATAAAGTCAGAATTGCGAGATATAAAGTCAGAATTGCGAGATATAAAGTCAGAATTGTGAGATATAAAGTCAGAATTGCGAGTTATAAAGTCAGAATTGCGAGATATAAAGTCAGAATTGCGAGATATAAAGTCAGAATTGCGAGATATAAAGTCAGAATTGCGAGATATAAAGTCAGAATTGCGAGATATAAAGTCAGAATTGCGAGTTATAAAGTCAGAATTGCGTGTTATAAAGTCAGAATTGCGTGTTATAAAGTCAGAATTGCGAGATATAAAGTCAGAATTGCGAGATATAAAGTCAGAATTGCGAGATATAAAGTCAGAATTGCGAGATATAAAGTCAGAATTGCGTGATATAAAGTCAGAATTGCGAGATATAAAGTCAGAATTGCGAGATATAAAGTCAGAATTGTGAGATAAAAAGTCAGAATTGCGTGTTATAAAGTCAGAATTGCGAGTTATAAAGTCAGAATTGCGAGATATAAAGTCAGAATTGCGAGATATAAAGTTAGAATTGCGAGATATAAAGTCAGAATTACGAGAAAAAAGTCATAATTGCGTGTTATAAAGTCAAAATTACGTGTTATAAAGTCATAATTGCGAGAAAAAAGTTAGAATTGCTTGTTATAAAGTCAGAATTGCGTGAAATAAAGTCAGAATTGCGAGAAAAAAGTTAGAATTGCGTGTTATAAAGTCAGAATTGCGTGAAATAAAGTCAGAATTGTGAGATATAAAGTCAGAAAAGCGAGATATAAAGTCAGAATTGCGAGTTATAAAGTCAGAATTGCGTGTTATAAAGTCAGAATTGCGAGTTATAAAGTCAGAATTGCGAGATATAAAGTCAGAATTGCGAGTTATAAAGTCAGAATTGCGAGATATAAAGTCAGAATTGCGAGATATAAAGTCAGAATTGCGAGATATAAAGTCAGAATTGTGAGTTATAAAGTCAGAATTGCGAGATATAAAGTCAGAATTGCGTGATATAAAATCAGAATTGCGAGATATAAAGTCAGAATTGCGAGATATAAAGTCAGAATTGCGTGATATAAAGTCAGAATTGCGAGATATAAAGTCAGAATTGCGAGATATAAAGTCAGAATTGTGAGATAAAAAGTCAGAATTGCGTGTTATAAAGTCAGAATTGCGAGTTATAAAGTCAGAATTGCGAGATATAAAGTCAGAATTGCGAGATATAAAGTCAGAATTGTGAGATATAAAGTCAGAATTGCGAGTTATAAAGTCAGAATTGCGAGATATAAAGTCAGAATTGCGAGATATAAAGTCAGAATTGCGAGATATAAAGTCAGAATTGCGAGATATAAAGTCAGAATTGCGAGATATAAAGTCAGAATTGCGAGTTATAAAGTCAGAATTGCGTGTTATAAAGTCAGAATTGCGTGTTATAAAGTCAGAATTGCGAGATATAAAGTCAGAATTGCGAGATATAAAGTCAGAATTGCGAGATATAAAGTCAGAATTGCGAGATATAAAGTCAGAATTGCGTGATATAAAGTCAGAATTGCGAGATATAAAGTCAGAATTGCGAGATATAAAGTCAGAATTGTGAGATAAAAAGTCAGAATTGCGTGTTATAAAGTCAGAATTGCGAGTTATAAAGTCAGAATTGCGAGATATAAAGTCAGAATTGCGAGATATAAAGTCAGAATTGTGAGATATAAAGTCAGAATTGCGAGATATAAAGTCAGAATTGCGAGTTATAAAGTCAGAATTGCGTGTTATAAAGTCAGAATTGCGAGTTATAAAGTCAGAATTGCGAGATATAAAGTCAGAATTGTGAGATAAAAAGTCACAATTATCTTTTAAAATGTTTTATTCTGTGGCGGAAACAAGCTTCCATATGAATGTGTGTAGTCTTTATGAAATCCGGAGGTACTACATCAGCCATGTGATCTAAGGCTTCACTGTCCTTCACAAATCCTCTCCTGTGGCCTCATGGGATATAAAGTGTCCATCAGATGCGCACGTCAGAATCTCGCTGGAAGTCGTATTTCGCCTTCTTCTTTATGAATACACACACTACTCTGCTGGCGTACTGTTTTTGGCCTTCTACATAGTAGAAAAGTATTCGATATTGGACGCAACGTTAGTGTGAAGAACATTTTCACAATCTTTTCCCCACTATAAAGAACCTCTAGTGGTTCCATGGATGTTCTTCATGAAGTCATCAATGCTAATAAAGAACCTTTATTGTTATTAATAGTGTAGCAAACGCAGTACTTTGTTGTTTTGACCCGGTGGATTAAAGCGAGCAGCTGCGACGGGTCGTTCTCAGAGGAGGGCGAATAATCTGAGGGGTTTTCTCTTTAGCCCCTCCTCACTCAAGCTTGGGTTTCACAATCTCTTTCTGCAGCTCGACGCTCAGTTCCTGTGCAGACGGTGAAGCACCTACAGCTGGAGCCTCATGGAGAGGGGCTTTATCATATGAGCCTTTCAATAAGAAACCCATATTTCTCTGCCTTTTATATTCTGCTCTTTTTTTTATTTATTCTATTGGCTGTTGCATTTATCAAGTATGAGAACCTGGTGAACTTCTAAAAGAGGATGCTGTGATATAATGGTGCATTTCATGAGAAGCTGATCTACTTTAAGGAAATGAAGGCTCGAAAAGTGAACTTTAAGGTGAGTTTCATTTTATTTAAGAATCTGAAAACTTCATCATAACTTTATACATATCTTAAACTTTTGGTTTTTTTCTTGTGCTGCATATAGAAAAAAATTATATTTAGAACTAAAATGCTACTCTTGCTTTGCTTACTCTGAACTTTATATATATATATATATATATATGTGTGTGTGTGTGTATATATGTATGTATATGTATATGTATATGTGTATGTATATATGTATGTATGTATGTATGTATGTATATGTATATATACAGTATGAAGAGTTCAGATGCAAAAGCCTCTAAGTGCCATCTGAAATTTTCTTCTAGAATGATCATTTTTATCAAGCTTGTATATTTAAGTTCAATAATTTTACTTAAATGGCAATGCAAATTACCTGTTAATTGTCATTTAAATGAAATTATTGAACTTAAATATACAAGCTTTATAAAAATGATCATTCTAGAAGAAAATTTCAGATGGCACTTAGAGGCTTTTGCATCTGAACTCTTTCTATATATACTGTATATTTATATATTTTTTATTAATATATTTTTTTATATATATATAATTATTTTTTATTTATTTTTTAGATTTATTGAGAAATTTCTTCATGCATTCATCATTTGACATTGACTGTTGCGCTGCTATTTGTCTTCATGCTTGCTTAGTTTAATTCCTAAAGAAATTGATTTTAATTGAGTTTGGAAATATCCTTAAGGATAGCAAAAAGGAATTTGATTATAATTTGGAACTAATCGAGATCTCATGGAGGAATAAAGCATGAAAAAATAAGCTTAAAATGTTCAGTTTATCCAGCAGGATAATATATATTTGAGTCCATAGATGTTCTTTTGTGTCGGCTGTGTGTGTCTCAGTGATAGAGGACCGTGAAAGCTTCAGAATAACCTCCCGTTGATCATGGGCTCCTCGTGCGTCGGGCTGATGCTGATGCTGATGTCGCTGGTCAGTCCGGGCTCCAGTGGAGTGTGTCCTCGTCAGTGCGCGTGTTCGGTGTCCGCTGAGGTTCACTGCACCTTCCGTGCGCTCGCCACCGTGCCCACCGGCATCTCCAGACAAGTTCTGCGCATTAATTTTGGGTAAGTCACTTCTAATCATGTTCTCTAGTGTAATGCATGGCAGGTTTATGTTACGATCTTATATCTGACTATTATTGACCAGGAAACATTATACAGTTAATAAAACTCTGATACGTTATATAGAGGAAGTTGTCAAAATGGAACAAGCCTAATATAGTCTTTATAGTTTATTATAATATAGTAAGTTGTATACTATGGTGTTACTAGTAACACCATAACAACCACCCAGAACACCATAGCAACCGCCTAGCAACACCCTAGCAACCACCCAGCTCATCTAGCAACCACCTAGCAACAGCATAGCAACCACCCAGAACACCCTTGCAACCACCTAGCAACCACCCAGAACACCTTAGCAACCCACTAGAAACACCCTAGCAACTTTAAACTACTTCAAACTATACTTTAAACTTTAAACTACTTAAAACTTCTAACTACTTAAAACTTCCAACTACTTTAAACTTTAAACTACTTTAAATTTTAAACTACTTTAAACTTCTTCAAATTTTCTGGTCCAAACTTTCTCAAGCCAACTTAAAGTTTGTCTCGACAAACTTTTTAATCTAATTATAATATAGCTAAAATAGTTTAAATCTCACAATATCGGACTTTATAACTCACAATTCTGAGAAAAAAGTCAGAATTGCGAGATAAAAAGTGGCAATTAATTTTTTTTATTTTTATTTTTTATTGCTTGGCAGAAACAAGCTTCCAAAGTTTGGGGTGTTACAAATTATTTTGAAATCAACAAAAGTTTGAGAGAAAATTGCTAGAGAGAGAACAATCATTTACATCATGTGACTTGTGGCTCAAAACCTTGCTGAATTACTCAAATATAGACCTTGAATCAAGCCATCCATGTTATATACATGTGCATAAAAATAGAGCTTTTTTTTTGTTATAATATAACTTCAGCGTAAAGAAATAACCCATGTTTGGAAGCTTGTTTCTGCCACAGAATAAAATAAAAGGTTATTTCAAGGTTTTTTATTCTCACAGTTGTGTAGTTGTGAAGTTATAACTCACAATTCTGACATTCTTTCTCACAATGGTGAGTTATAAACTTGTAATTGTGAGAAAAAAGTCAGAATTGTGAGAAGAAAAGGTTGCAAGCTTCCATCCTGATGATTAAATGCAGCTTAATTTTGAAAATATGATTGAAAACAATGTTTTTACTATTTAACAGGTTTAACGCTATAAATCACATCACAGACGTCTCTTTTGGTGGCCTTCGAAAGCTGGAGCTACTGATGATGCACGGCAACAATGTGCAGAAAATATCAGATGGTGCTTTTCAGGATCTCGTTTCCTTGCAGGTAAAAGCACATTAGCACTTAATTTAGCTCTAATTAATTAGTAAATTTGCTCTAGTTTGACCGGTGAATGTAAAAGTATGCACTTCGGTTGCTCAAAGGACATACTGGCTTGGTATTTTGTCATAATAACTCAGAGTTCACTGCCAAAGAGTGAATGTGTCTTTCCTGCAGGTTTTAAAAATGAGCTACAACAAACTGAGAGTCATTACCGGGCACACCTTCTCTGGTTTGACGGGCCTTATTAGGCTTCATCTGGACCACAACCGCATAGAGTTCATCCACCCGGATGCGTTCAGTGGGATGACGTCGCTCCGTTTGCTCCACCTAGAGGCCAACCATCTGCAAAAGCTCCATCATGCTACTTTCAGCACCTTCTCACTGCTCCAGCGTTTCCCCGTGTCCAGCCTGAAGCATCTGTATCTCTCCGACAACCTCCTGCGCACACTACCCAGAAACATGCTGGAGAACATGCCTCAGCTGGAGAGCCTCTTCTTATGTGGAAACCCGTGGAGCTGCGACTGCCGGATGAGCTGGATACAGGATTGGAGCGCACGCAATTCAGGTAAATCATCTGTGTCCGAGTGCTTTAAATGTTCACGCTGTTATCAAATACATTTGAATTTCCTGAAGAAAATCTCAGCGTTTGTGCAGCAGCAGAAGAATAATGTTAGAGTTTAAGGTCAGTTCAGGTTGCAGTCTTTGTTTATGTGTAAAGAAAATACTTACAATTACATTTCAGTATGATCAGAATTGATCATTTACCAACGACCTCATCACTATCTGTTGCATTTTAAATGCTGAATATTCTATGAATGTAAGCAGGGCCTAAAAAATGTACCAGCCATAAATATTTTTTACCAGCCATGAAAAACGGGCAGTAATGACACAAAAATGTTTAGATACCAGTGAACATTCACAGTTCTCTATTCCAATGTTGATACCACAGCTAAAACAACTAGCCAAACTAATATAAATTTAAAACATTATTACAGACAAGTAAACAGTCAGTAATAAAATAAGAAAAAATAATCATATAACAAGCAAAAGAACAAATAAATACAATATAACAAAGATACAAATTAAATAAACAGTGCTTTTCAGCTTTTTCATGTAGATTTGACAGCAGTTTCCAGGTACAGGAATTTAATAAAGCAATCAAATAATAAAATAACACTGCATAGTCTTCACTGTAACCACTCACAAGAGCAGTGAGTGATTTTTTTTTCTTTGTCCTTTGTTGTTTAACATTAAAAACAGATAGCAGCAGGAATATTAGGCTGCTGTCACTTTAAGAGCGAATGCACCGATCCAATACACTGATACTGTTACACATGCGTTTACTTTCTCAACTGTTTACGTTCACTTAAGACGTAACTGACTATGTTTACTTGGATACTCGCTATTTGTTTACATCATTTTCTGTGAATTTGTACGTTCAAGTGCAAGTAGACGTGAAAGACATCTCAGTTTAGTCTGAAACGCGGATTTTTGGCAAATCGCTTCAGATGTTTGCGCACAAAACTTTCCACACGGCACGCGAGTAACGAAATGAGCTCCCTTTCGTGTCTTCTTGAACTTGAATATTTTAATGATCAAGGCTTAAACTTTCGTGATGATGCAGCGCTGGCTCATCAACTATCATCATTCACGTTTGTAAGCATTCACGCATTGTTAGAATTCATAAAAATGTTACCGGCCAACTGGCAAGTGACACCGTTTCATATACTCACCAATTTTTATCGCATTTGGCACTCACCGAGTTTTAATTTAAGGCCCTGAATGTAAGTCAAAGAAGGATTTTAAACTAAAAAACCTGAGCTGAATTAATTGCAGAAGTTAAGTACTGAGGGTTAGAATACAATTGAATGCATTTTTCACAATTTTAATAGTTACAAAGCAGCAAGTGAGAAAGCCTAAAAAGCTTTATAAGCATAACAAAAAGTATCTGCTGTTTAGGTCTATGATTGAAGTACAAATTCCATCTTCTAAAGTCTGCATTTATTTCCTTTTCCAAGGGGTGATGAAATGCAAGAAGGACAAAACATTTGTCAGCGGTCAGCTATGTCCACTGTGCTCATTTCCTAAACACCTTAAAGGACGAGACATCTCGGATCTTAAAGAGTTCATCTGCTCTGGACCAGCTATCAGCTCTCCAGGAAAAAACATCTTACATGAGGACAACATCGGTGAACTTCTGCCCATCGACAGGATCAAACCACCTTTCGGAAATGTCTCCTTTGGTTTATCCGACGAGCACGGGACTAAAGTGGACTTGATCTGCCAAATACTTGAACCAAGAGAGGCCACTAAAATCAGCTGGAATTACACTAAATCTCTGCAGATCGCTGCTAACGTGACTTTATTCATTGACGTGGAGTGTCCCGTGGACAGAGACAGCTATGAAAGCTTTTGGAGGCTTCTTGCGTACTACAGTGAAGTTCCCATGCATCTGCGAAGAGAAATCATGCTGAGCCGAGAGCCGGAGCTGAGCTACAGATACAGACAGGACATTGAAAAGGACTCCTACTTTTACACTGGTGTCCGAGCTAATGTTTTAACCCATCCACCTTGGCTCATGCAGTCCTTCATGAACATCAAGTTAAACAGGCCTTATTCCTCCTCCAAAAGTGTGAGACTCATTCTTAGTACTCATTTGACAACCACCACAGACGAGGAGCTCGTCAGATCTTGGGTCATGATTGAAGATGATAATAAAACCCAGACGAGCTTCAGTTCTGTTGTCGGTGGTATGATTGAAATGGACTGCCGTGTGCAAAGCTCTGGAAATGCAGCCGTTCAATGGATGATGCCCGATGGGTCGAAGATTAAAGCTGGATTTAGCTCGACCGACAACAGAGTGACCGTCTCTAGAAGCGGCAAGCTTCACGTTAAATCCGTCGAGCACAGAGACTCTGGCGTGTATTACTGCATTGCTGAGATTGCAGGAGATATCGATGTTCTGCCTTTCCGCTTATCAGTTATGGAGTCTTCAAGCCCTCTTCCAGGTCAAGAGGTTGGAAATGCTTTAAGTAAGTTTGTTGGCGAGTCTGCTTCTTTGCCCTGTCTTACTACGGCAACACCAGATGCGGTGGTGAATTGGATATTTCCAGATGGCAGTGTACTGAATGCCAACGCAAATACATCCAAGGCTTCAGTCTTTTCCAATGGGACTTTGTTCCTTCCTCATAGTCAGCTTAACAACAATGGATATTACAAATGTGTCGCCATGAACCACCATGGTGTTGATGTACTGGCTACTAAACTAACTGTCATGAGACGGAGAGTAATTCAGCCACTGCGACAGTATCCCGTTAGACCTCAGTCGGCCGCGGGAGTGTCCACTAAGGTAAAAGCCTTTTTGGAAGATGTGGAAGATGCTTCTGGAGATGGTTCTGAAACTCAAGAGAGAAAAGAACCAAACAGAAGCTTTATTAATCGAAGGAGGGGTCCGAATGCAAGAATACAAGGCAACTTTCGCCGTAGACGGCCCTTTAGAAAGGGCATGCATGGAGAACCAAAAAGAACTGCCGTCACAAATCAAAGAACTGTTAATGGTAAGAACAAAATAGACCCCCTGGAATGGGCTAAACTTTTGTCCAAAATCCGTGAGAAAACATCTCCAAATAACTCATCAATTCACATTGTCCAACATGGCACTCCTGAGAAAAGTCTACAGATGGGGAATGAAGATCATCCAGGATCGATTGACAACACCGAGAGTTCTTCTGGTGACTCCGGTCTACAGGAGGAATCAAACACTTTCAGCACTCTACACCAAACGGATGTTTACCACACACATGCAATTACACCTCATATTGAGGGACAAAATTATAACATCTACCAAACGGCACCTCCAGAATTACACACTAGCTCAGACAAAGTGTCTTACATCTCAAATCCCACATCTGGACCTCATTATGTTATGACAGAGGTGAACGTTGCTGAAGGAGGGTATGCGAGTACCATAAGTGCAGAGAATAACCATGTATACTCCGGGTCTGTCATCAAACCGATGTCTGAGACAGAAAATGAACTTAATTTCTCCGGAAAGACTGGTGTGCAGTCGCAGATTGGAGAGTTTGATTCCGGACAGCTTGAAAGCACTTCATTTTCTACCACATCAACCGGCAGCATTAGCCCGACAAGTTCAACACAATCGAGAACAAAAGATCACTGGAGCTCAAGGCGAAGATTTGGAGGCAGACGACGGATAAAATTCAGAAGGCCACTGCCAAACCTTGCTAAAAAAAGACCTTGGGTAACATCTACAGCTGCAGGAGTTCATGTACCAACTGTAACTTTGAAAACAGATCCCAGAAAGCCAACTGAAGACGCATTAATCCATCCAGCTACTACAACGACTGCTCACATTGACTCCACATCTCCAGCTGAAAGCACGTCAATCCATCCAACTATCCTAGTAACTACTAGTATGTCTGAATATCCGAGCACTACCCACATATTCCCCACAACCCTATCTGAAGGCTCGTCAGTCCATCCATCTAGTTCTCACTTTTATCCTACAGTGCAGAGAGAATTAACAAATGCCATTGAGGAAATTGCAATCTCCCTCCCGGTTGAGACAACTGGTCCAGAAATCCACAAAGTAAAGGCAAGTAATTTCCTCCAAATTCAGGAGATGACAAGCTCTACATCTCACCCCATGAGCACAACATCAGCGACAGTGTCTTGGGTTTCGGGGCTAGAAAATAAAGACATTAGTTCTTTAGAGGAGGAAGAGGATGGAAGCATTGCATCCGCCGAGGAGATGGACGAGTACATGGTTCCCATGAGTGTAGCTCCAACATCTCGATATGGCACTGAAACTGCCCCGATGACAACTGCTCGGCAGGAGTTCACAAGCACGCTTTCAGCAGCGTTACCAAAAGCCAACACAGAGATTGATCCAACAGAGATCAGCTTTACGTTGGACGCAGACGGGCTGGATTTCTTGAACTTACCCGAATCACACTTTAGAGATGATCTAAGAGAGAACGATACATTGGAAGCAACTAGTACAAAAGAAAATGTTACTTCCATAGAAGAATCTATTATCACCTCCATTCCACAAACCCAAGACCACTCGCTTTCACAACCAAATCCAAACTTTAAAGAAAAAGAATCAGTTTACAACAAGATTTCTTTTTCCTCAACACCAGAGACTCCTACAGAATCTGTTGGGACACAAATCGAGTCTTTAGCTACAAGTTCACAAATGCCAACTCATACTACTCGCAGTAAAACCAATGTGATAAACTTCTTACAACCAAACTTGATTTCTAATGAAGACCAAAGGGAAAGGTTAGTCAATGAACTCGATGAACCTACAACATCACTGAATACTTCACCCACAATTACATTACCAGCAACTACAGTCATGATTCCCATTACAACCCAACTTACTAGAATAATATCACCATCTACTACACTGTCGACAACAGCCACATTATATTCTTTTACTACTACTACTACTACTACTACTACTACTACTACTACACCTGCTCTAAAGTTAACACCCAGTTATCTCATACCGGACAACAGAATCCCATTTTACTCAAGAAATCCTGGAACGAACTACATAGATTCCGGGCACAGGGAAAGAATTCCCAGCAGTAATCACAGGTATCCGTACTATTATAATAGAAACCCATCTGTCAATATGAGACCCAGTATTGTCAGAACACTGTCCACGACCACCTCATCTGTGGATTTAAACTCTGTCAACAACATCAAATCAACTACAGCCCCTAAAATATTGACAGCAACTGCGAGATCAGCCGACTCGAGTCCCACAACTACACCAAGCACCACACAGCCAAACAACCAAATTCAGATTCCTCAATCCAGAAACAGACAGTCGAGTGCAGTTCTTTCATCTCAAGGATCGCAAACTCTTCCCGTCCTGCAAATGAGACCCAGAATCACTGCTGCCAAACTGCACACAGTCACTGTGAATGCTGGGACAGATGTGCAGTTACCATGTGATTCTGTGGGGGAGCCGAAGCCCCTCCTGACCTGGACCAAAGTCTCCACAGGTAACGCTCATATGACATGATGACATGACAAGTATTCAGAATATAGAGTATAATTTTAATGCATAAACCAAAAGTGATCTTGATACTTTGTTTAAAGTTTTAGAACAGTTTCCCAAATGTTAAATGTGTTGTTTTTTTTCTTATAGGTTTCCACACTTTTGTTTTCTTATTTTTTCAATCTCTCTTTCTTTATATATATTAGAGACTATGGAGAGATTATGAAAATAAAAAGGATTTTTGTGTTTTTTGTGCATATACAGTATATATACACACACTCACATATTTGCACAAAAACAAAATATACTTTCTCTCACACACACACACACACACGTTATAATATTACATTATATATGTATGTGTGTATATATATATATATATATATATATATGTATGTATATGTGTGTGTATATATATATATATATAATGCTATATTATACAATATATATTATATAAATACACACACATAAATATAAATATGTTTGTGTGTGCATATATATATATATATATATATATATATATATATATACACACACACACATATATAACAATTATATTATTACATTTTAAAGATATGTTATCAATTTAAAAATATATATTAATTAGAATTTGTTATAGAGACTAGGCTATTAATTTGACACTTTTGTTGTCTTCGCTCTCTCTCTCTCTCTCTCTCTCTCGCTCTCTCTCTCTCTCTCTCTCTCTCTCTCTCTCTCTCTCTCTCTCTCTCTGTATATTTGTAGAAGCTCTTCACAGATGCAAATTAATGAATCCTTCCACATTTCATTTCCCCCAGGAGCTGTCATGTCAACCAACACCAGAATCCAGCGTTTTGAAGTCCAGTCCAACGGCACATTTGTCATCCGCAGTGTTCAGCTTCAGGACCGCGGGCAGTACCTGTGCAGCGCTCGCAATCTCCACGGCACCGATAATATGATGGTGACCCTGGTGGTGTCGGCCCACGGGCCCAAGATGACCCTTCCACGTCATCAAGATGTGACGGTGTTCCTAGGAAACAGTGCACTCTTGGAATGCCAAGCACAAGGTCTCCCAATCCCAAACATTAGCTGGGTGCTTCCAAACCGTTCGGTGGTGCGCAGCGTTAGTAACACCGAACAGAAGATCATGCTCTTCGCCAATGGAACGCTTCAAGTCAAGCAAACCAATTACATGGACAAGGGCATCTACAAATGCATAGCGAGCAACGCCGCCGGAGCCGACATGCTTTCCGTGAGGCTCCAAATTGCAGCGTTGCCTCCCAAGATCCAAGAGCAGCGTTGGGAAAACCACACCGTTTCTGACGGCCAGTCAGCGTTCATTCACTGCACCGCTAAAGGCTCGCCGAGTCCAGCAATCCGATGGGTCACGGTGACCGGCACGCAGCTTCGCCCCTCACAGTTCATCAACAGCAACTTGTTTGTTTTCCCCAACGGGACGCTGTTTATTCGCAATCCTACGGAGAAGGATTCTGGGAATTATGAATGTGTTGCTGTGAATTCTGTGGGCGTGGTTAAAAGGAGTGTAAATCTGCAGGTGAAGAGGAACTCGACTTCTGCCAGGATCATGTCCGCTTCTGCACACAACACCGATGTCCGATACGGATCTCGACTGAGTCTCGACTGTTCGGCCACTGGAAGCCCCAATCCTAGGATCATCTGGAGGACACCTTCGAAAAAACTGGTTGATGCATATTACAGGTACAGGAATTTGTATATTACCATGTTTTCATTTGGGATTTGTGCTTACAGGGGTCAATTAATGAGGAATCAATCATGTCACCAATGACTATTGAGTGTTTAGAAACTTGTTTAGGATACTTGTATTTCAAGATCCGTGATCATTTTGGCCTAATTTGAAGCATATGAGTGGCACAATTCAGTCTGTGAATCTGTCACAATCTAATGCAAAGAGGCCTAATGACGAGAATTGAATGATAGTAAAGTTAAATATATAATAACACCCTCAGTTTGAGCACAACAACATGTTGTGACTCATTTCACTTGTAAAGAAGGCATTTATAAGTCTTTAATGCGCTGATCCATGATAATTTCAGTCTAATCTGAACAGTTTAAGAGGCACATTTCTAACATTTCACATTTCACAATCTAATGCAGACTTTTGTAAAGAGGCTGAATGATGCAAATTGAATGATGGGAATGTTAAATAATAAACATAAATAGGCTAATAAAACATTTCACATGCAAAGAGGGCATTTATAAATCTTAAATGCACCACAGCCAAAAAAATATATTAATTCTAAAAGTAAAAGTTAATTGAAACAACAAAAAAGTAGTTAAAAAGAATATAAATCTGTTAACCACAGATACTAGATACACACATAATGATTCGTACGGTCTCTGGCCTCTTTGAAATTCCTTTAATTATCTCCATATACGCTGTTGGAAACAGAGCATGATTAACATAATAGCAAAACAACATGAAGTGTAATTAATTACAGAGGACAGGCAAATAAGAAGAATATAAATGGATACAGAAGGAAATAAAAAACAACAATGCAGTGAAGCAAAAATGAAACATTAGTTCTGAATTAACAACATTTGTTTGACAGTCGATCATTGGAAACATTGGCACCGATGGTCTCTGCTCAGGCTTATATATTAGAGACCATGCAGCCTTGATCTCATTAGGATTCTTGTATAAATTTTTGGTCCTACCACACATTTTTTATTACGTTTGGATAAAACGTAAAAGACCACTACTAAAACATAGACCATTTTGCATATGTGCCACTGTAGAGATGGAAATAGGCATTGTTTATGTGTACATGTGAGCGGTTGTTTGCTGAAAATTCGGGTGTTGCTGACATTAGAAATCAAGGATTTCAGAAAGAGTAAAGTTTTTTTTTATTTAGTTTTTTTATGCTCTTGGATCTAAAAAAACCACGGGAAATGTCATTTTTCACTGGAATGAAGTTTAGAGTTCTTATATCTCAAAAACACAAGGTAAATTTGATTGGTCATGATACTCTGTTTTACTCTGTTAACCTTGAAATGATTTTTAATCCAAATTTAGTTGTAGAATTTTTAGGAAAAATGAATCTTAAATCTCTTTAGTTCTATTCAAATTTTTAATAACTCGAGTAAGTTTTTGCCACGACAGTAATGCACATTGTTCCACTGAAAGGAAGTATGATTTCTAAAAATATTTTGTTTGATTGTACATTGAACTCTTTAATCTCTAAAGATCATCAATGAAAATGTGATTCCTCCAATTATATGAACCCTTTAATAAATAATACATACTAGTATCAGTATGTAACCTCTCTCTTATGTCTCGTTTCAGCTTTGATCGCAGAATGAAAGTGTTCGCTAACGGCACCCTCACCATCACGTCAGTGACCGAGAACGATGAGGGCGACTATCTCTGTGTGGCCAGAAACAAAATGGGCGACGACTACGTTCTCCTTAAAGTCAACGTGATGATGAAAGCCGCTAAAATCGACCACAAGTCCCTGAGCGATCGCAAGGTGTCGTACGGAGGAGAGCTGAAAGTGGACTGCGTCGCTTCGGGTTTTCCCAATCCAGAGATCACGTGGAGTCTTCCCGACGGTACCATGGTGAACAGCATCCCACAGTCCCACGATAACTCGATCCGCACCAAGAGATACGTGATGTTCGACAATGGCACGTTGTATTTAAACGAAGTGGGAATGAAAGAGGAAGGCGACTACACGTGCTATGCCGAGAATCGGATTGGGAAAGATGAAATGAAGGTTCACATCAAGGTCTTGGCGGATGCTCCGATCATCCGAAACAATGCTTACAGCGTAATCAAAGTTCCTTACGGAGAAACAGGCGTCCTCAACTGCAGCGCCAAAGGAGAACCGATTCCCAGAATCACATGGACGTCTCCGGATCAACGCGTCATCGCGCCAGTATCCGAAAACTACCAGGTCTCCAACGATGGCACTTTACATATTCAGAAAATCCAAAGGTTTCACGCCGGAAATTATACTTGCTCCGCCAGGAATGTTGTGGGAATGGACAAGAAAGTCGTTTATGTTGAAGTCCTTGTGTCGTCGCCGGTCATCAACGGATCCGAGAGTCCCGGGATCATCCGTAAAACTGTCGTGAAGGATCAGCATGTGCTTTTAGACTGCAAAGCAAATGGGAACCCAGTGCCAAAGATCATGTGGGTGTTTCCCAACAACGTCGTGTTTCCCGCGCCGTACTACGGCTCACGGATCACGGTCCACCTCAACGGATCGCTGGACATCCACGCGGCGCGGATAAGCGATTCTTCTACGTTGCTTTGCATCGCTCGCAATGAAGTTGGAGAAACCAAACTCAAAGTTCAACTTGAGGTGACCGAGGATGTTGAAAAGCCACGGTTGAGAAGTCTTCCCACAGAGTCCGTCTCGCTTACCAGTGGGAAACCATTGAGTCTAAACTGTTCAATAGAAGGAAAACCGACTCCGGAGATCACATGGATTCTCCCTAACGGGACTTCTCTTCTCAAGGGAACCAGCATTTTCCGTTTCAATCACCGGTTTGATGGAACGCTGGTCATTCGAGAGCCGACGGTTTCTGAGGTTGGCCGATATCGGTGCGTTGGGCGAAACAGCGCTGGATACGTTGAGCGGATTGTGACGTTAGAGCCCAACAGAAAACCAGACATCGTAAAACAGTACAGCTCACTCGTTAGCATCATAAACGGTGAGAATCTGCAGCTTAACTGTATGTCCGCCGGTTATCCGTCGCCTAAACTCACGTGGACTTTACCGAACGGAGTCGTCCTAACAAGGCCACACGCCACAGGTCGTTACGCTGTTTTGAATAACGGCACTTTATCCGTACAAAGAACATCTGTGTATGACAGGGGAATGTACGTCTGCCAGACTGTCAGTGAATTTGGATCTTCCAGTCTGTCGGTTTCGGTGATCGTAATCGCGTATCCTCCGCGAATAACCAGAGGACCCGCGCCGGTAACCTACGCCCGTCCCGGTGTAGCGGTTCAGCTGAACTGCATGCCTCTCGCCACACCGAAGGCTGAGGTGGTTTGGGAAATGCCTGACGGTCTTCAACTGAAGGTCGGCGTCCAGCCGCGTCTTTACGGAAACAAGTATCTCCATCCGCAGGGTTCACTGGTCATACAAAACCCTTCTGGGAAAGACAACGGCGTCTATAAGTGCACCGCCAAGAACGTGGTGGGAAGCGACAGCCGATCAACGTACGTCTACGTGTTTTGATCAAGCGACTGCCTCTCTCTTGAATCAACACTGAAGTGACTTAAACTGCAGTTCATCGACTGGCCACTAGAGACAGGCTGCAAAAGAGAGTCAATCCCATGTTAAAATGCCCAACTTTGCAGCAGAAAAAAACATGTTTACAGCCTGGTACAAAAAGTGGGTTTGGTCTATATAGCTAATGTTACCCCTTATGACGACTGTGACGGGGGTGAATATTTTTATAACTCATCCGTTTAAATTATATTAAGCCTTAAAGTTCTGCATAATTAAGGGCGTGGCCACTTGAGTGACAGGTGGATTGCCGCTGATGTCACTTCTAGCCGTTTGTCTGCTGTCTGTTAACGTCAGGTCACCTCAGCTAGTCCGCCTCGCTGCACATTTTCGGTTGAGTGACGCTGCCAAGATGGCGACGGCCAGCTCCGCCCACTTTAGGCTTCAAAAACACTCTTCAGAAACCCACGGGTGACGTCACGAACACTATGTGCATAATTTCTCTATGGTTTTAATACAAACTAACTTTACAGACATGCCCGAAGAACTGCCTTAGAGAGTGTATGTGCTGTTTATACAAAAAAATATATATATTTTGGAAACACAATATGTGTTTTGAACATTTTCTACTGACCATCTTGTAAATATGAAAACGTGATGTATTAATCCATGAAGCAAGCAAGTTGGTTACGTTAATGGACATATTCTTGGGAATTTTATCGGAAAGTCAATCGGAAATTGAACTCTCTGCAAACTTCACAAATTTCTACATATATATGCTTATTTGTTAATTTAATGTTTTGATATTTTATTGTGGTTTTATTCATCAATAAGAGCCATTTAACACATTTTACCATGATTAAATTCATTGATATATCTTTACAATTAGGTCCTAATTAATGCATTAACTAACATTGGGGAAATACATTTGTTGCCATTTTTATCAATCTTTGTTAACGTTATTAAATAAAAATACAACTGGTTATTGATGTTAGCTCAGGTCTATTAAATAATATCTATTTAACAATGGATTAATAGCCTAAATGTTGAATTAACATTAGCTAAGATTAATGCATGAGTTTAACATTTACTAGTACATTATTCAAATCAAAAGTTGCATCTGTTAATATTATTTAATGTGTCTGAGATAACATGAACTAACAATGAACAGTTGTTTTTATTAACTAACGCTAACAAAGATTAACAAATACTGTAACGAGTATATTACAGATTGTAAGTTGATGTTAATTAATGCATAAACTATCATTCGCCTCCGTTTAGCAGATGCTTTTATCCGAAGCATTAGTGACGGAGATTACTGATGTGGGGAAAATGCAATAGCGAACCAGCAATCAGTCATTTTCTCTTTCAGACAGTAAGAATTCGTACTAATAATATTTGCTTGTTGGTACGGCTGTGTCTCAGACGCAGTGAACCTCTCCAGTGTCTGCTGACTTACATGAGCATCTCGACTAACATTTGCATTTATGTATTTTTGACGCAAAGTTATGATCCAAAACGCTTCCAATAGAGGAACGATGGCAATTGGTCTCAGAGCAAACAATGTTCAAAGTGCACAATGTCAAGTTTATTAGAGAGTTAGATTGCTACACTGCACAAAAAAAGAGAAAAAAACATCTTTCTCAGTATCTTTTTATTTTAATTTTTTTTTTATTACAAAACATTCTTAAATCAAGATACATTTACTGGAGAAGCAAAATTTTTCTGAAGAAAAATAAATAAATCACCCAAATTAAGTGAGTGTATAAGAAGCATTATCTGCCAGTGTGGTCAGAAAAATTTATTTAATTAAAAGGAAAAACAACATTATTTTTCAGCACCCTAGCAACCACCCAAGTAACCTAGCTACCCAAAGCGACACCCTAGCAACCACCCCGGTAACCTAGCAACACCCTAAAAACTCCATAACAAACAATTTGTCTGAGAGACTTGAAACCTTCAAACTGAGCTCTCTCTCTCTCTCTCTCTCTCTCTCTCTCTCTCTATCTCTATCTCGCTCTATCTCTATCTCGCTCTTTTTCTCGCTCGCTTTATCTCTCTATCTCACTCTCTCTATCTCTCGCTCTCTCTATCTCTATCTCGCTCTATCTCTCTCTCTCTCTCTATCTCTCTCGCTCTCTCTCTCACTCTCTCTCTCGCTCTATCTCTCTCTCTCTCTCTCTCTCTCTCGCTCTATCTCTCGCTCTATCTCTCGCTCTATCTCTCTCGCTCTCTCTCACTCTCTCTCTCTCATAACTTCTCATTTAAGCTATTTCACACTTCAAGCTTTTACAGTTACTTCAATCTTTCAGGCTAGGCTTTCTCAAGCTAACATTAAAGTTTGTTCTCACACTTATATAAACTCAGTCATGTTGCTTCTCCAGTATCTTGTATAATGTATCTTCTTGATTTAAGAAAGTTTGGATATTTGTGCTGGAAACAAGAGAGAAACACTGAGGAAGAACATCCTCAACTCATCATCATCCTCTGCATGTGTAAAGTGAACGTAATCGCTTCGAGAGAGTGAGAAATACAGATGCTCTTTCTTCAGCTTCTGTTGCAGCACATGAGTGACAGCAGTTTAATATTAACATGTTGCTAATATTAAGTGCAATTACACATTTTTATTATTCTTATGAAACTTATTGGTGCTTTTCAGCATTGTAAATATTTTCTGATCATTGTGTGTCATCCTGAAAATGTTTTTCTAGGCTTAGCACAATGCATTCTGGACTTTATGCAATATGTTTCCTCAGATTTTGGCCAAAAAATGTCTTTTTATCAGGTTTAGAGACGCAGCTCGATGAGGCTCGACTGACAGGAAAATAAAGTGATGATGTTTATCAGATGTAATCAGGGATGAGTGACAGTGCACATTAATGTTGAGCGTTGTTCTACTTCTGCACTGAAGAACTAAAGTTTCACTCGCAGTAAATGTCACAAACAATTACAAGGAAAGGGAATTAAATGAGAAATTTTGAAGTACAAAAACTGAAAGTTTTTTCTTGTAAAACGAACTCCAATAATCTTTGGTTTATTTACAAATATTTTTTTTTTTTACAGTCTGAGGTAAATAATGTAAATGGAGATTTACAGCTTGTCTTTAGTAGAAACTGGTGAAATAAAGTTAATACTGAATATTGTTCACATAAAAAAGTCTTTATTTAGATATGTTTATGCCGCCTTTGTGTATCATCTCTCTTTTATTTTAATCAATTATTTGTCCACATTATAACTGAATGAACATTTTATTATTTATAAACACCGTCTTGGAAATTGATTGGCCTGAAAATACATTTTTCATACT
>NC_138731.1:45262499-45267499 GCF_965113295.1 Leuciscus leuciscus | reverse complement strand
GCGGTTGCCAATGTGTGCTGGGTGGTTGCTAGAGAGTTGCTATGCAGTTAAGCTGCTCTGATTGTTTTAGTGTGTTGCTATGAGGTTACTAAGGTGATTCTATGCAGTTAAGCTGCTCTGGGTGTTCAAAAGTGTGTTGCTATGCGGTTGCCAAAGTGTTCTGTGTGGTTGTTAGGGTGTTTCTATGCAATTAAGCAGCCCTGTATGTTTTTAAGTGTGTCTCTATGCGGTTGCCATGTGTTCTGGGTGATTGCCAGAGTGTTACTATGCAGTTAAGATGCTCTGATTGTTTTAGACTGTTGCTATGAGGTTGCTATGCAGTTAAGCTGCTCTGGGTGTTTTAGAGTGTTGCTATGAGGTTGCTAAGGTGTTGCTATGCAGTTAAGCTGCTCTGGGTGTCTGAAAGTTTGTTGCTATGTGGTTGCTAAGGTGTTGCTATGCAGTTACGCTTCTCTGATTGTTTTAGAGTGTTGCTATGAGGTTGCTAAGGTGTTGCTATGCAGTTAAGCTTCCCTGGGTGTTTTTATGTGTTGCTATGTGGTTGCCAAGGTGTTCTGGGTGGTTGCTAGGGTGTTACTATGCAGTTAAGCTGCTCTGGGTGTTTTAAGTGTTGCTATGTGGTTGCTAAGGTGTTCTGGGTTGTTGCTAGGGTGTTACTATGCAGTTAAGTTGCTCTGGGTGTTTTTAAGTGTTGCTATGTGGTTGCCAAGGTGTTCTTGGTGGTTGCTAGGGTGTTACTATGCAGTTAAGCTGCTCTTAGTGGTGCAACGGATCATCATCGATCCGTGATCCGTTCGGATCAATATCTTCGGTTCGGCACTCACGTGATCCGCGGATTGATTGATGAAAAAAAAGTTGTGCGCATGTTCAGTCCACACACAGCGTGGTCATGGCGAGCGTTATGAACCGCAGAGAGCGTGACGCCTCATTCGCGCCGCAAAACCTCCAGACGTGCGTAAACGCGTCTTTACATTGACTTCACATTGAAATCACTCGCGCCAGACGCTCTATTCGCGTTTGGTGTGAACGCAGCATGGGTGACGGCGAGAGAGAAAGAGTGCCTGCGAGTGCGAGCGAGCAAGGTAATACGTTGTCAAATATGTTTAAACTTAAATGAACTACACAAGTAGTTATGTCTCTTTGTATTAATTTGTCCTGTTATTGACATAGGCCTAATGCGCGTCATTGACAAAATGCGCAACCAGATGTTCGAATAATTCAAATATGTGTTTTTTAGAGGGAATATTCGAACGTCATTTTTGAGCAATTTTGACAGCCCTATATGACAGTGGAAACACATAAAGCATTGGTCCATGTTTAAAGGAAGGAGATGCCTTTTTATGTTGCACTTTAAGTTGTTTTTCATTAATTATGTTAAAAAGAAGATATTATGCCTTGTGCACTTTAAGTTGATTTTATATATTTTAATTTAACAATTTAAAAGTGTTAATAAAAAAATAAAATAAAATTTTGCTGATCCGAAAAATGATCCGATCCGTGACTCTGATCCGAGAAACGATCCGAACCGTGAGTTTTTTGATCCGTTGCACCCCTAGCTGCTCTGGGTGTTTTTAAGTGTTGCTATGTGGTTGCTAAGGTGTTCTGGGTTGTTGCTAGGTTTTTTCTTCATATTTGGTGTTGATGAATCCTGCATCCTCGTGTCTCAGCATCTTCTAGTCAGTATGTGTGGTTCGGGTTAATCCTTCACTGTGTGTCTGTGTGTTCAGATGTTGTCTAATGCAGCAGGTACAGATGGTGAATCTGATCTGTTAGTAAAGTAACTGCACATGATTTGTGTGATGATTCACGTCTGGAGCACAAAGACACTGTTTGCACTCAACTTTAGTTCTTTGTTTTCAGCAGGCGTTTTGGCGTCTCGGTTGTCTTGAGGGAGAATATTGTTGTGTTTGTGTTTGTCACAAGGCATATTCTCTCTAATTCTCTCCAGATGGACCTTCATGTCTTCTGCATCTGTAGGGTTTGCTCAAACAGGGTGTGTGTGTTTGTTGATGAAAATATTGTCACACACAGAGAACAATGAGATGATGAAGACCCAAGAGAATCGTCAAGAGTCATGAGGAAAGCTGGATGAATCTAAACTGGTTATCAGTGACTCTCTCTTTAAGTCAGTCACACACACAGGTACGTGTTCATCAGCACAGTAACTGAGGTTGTAAATCAAAGATTATTGGAGTAAATAAAAAAATAAAAAATTATTTGTTTCTGACTTTAATACAGAACAGTCGTAAAGCTGTTAAGACATCTCAGCTGTTGAAAAGGATACTTGATGTAGGCTATTAGATATATGATTGATTTTTGATACAAGATGCAGAATTGTTACCATATTTCTTTTACAGATTCAAGTATTTTGTATGACTCTGTATTCCCCTATTGTTATTGTTATTATTTCATAATAAAAAAAAGGGAAAAAAGTGTTACTTTCCATTTATTTGTAATTAATTGTGAAATCAATGTATATGTCAGTGTATATGTAAGGTGATTTCTGAATGGTTATTGATATAAATCATCACAGAAATGTTTCTGCTTCTGAAAGTGTATCTTTCTGACACCGAGATCTAATAAAAGCAGCTCTGATGTTAAATGTGTATGACCATGATGAGGCTTTGAAGGAGTCTTTACTATTATATGATCTTAAAGTACAGACGCCTTAAAAAACATGCATTATCTTGATTTTCTGTCTTGTTTCATTGAGATCTCGACTTCAGTGTTGCTTTTTCTTGAAGGTAACGAGCCATTTCACTGCAAAAAAATGATGTTCTTCCTCAGTGTTTCTGTCTCGTTTCCCAGCACAAATATCTAAACATTCTGAAATCAAGATACATTTAATGGAGAAGCAAAATGACTGCAGATATTAAGTCTTGTTTTCTGAAAAATGTATCAAAATTAAGTGATTTTATTCTTAAAACAAGAACAAATATCTGCCAATGGAGTCAGAAAAATAAAAGAGAAAACAAGTTTAATTTTCTAAGATATTTCTACTGGAATACAATATAAAAATACTGCGGAACAACATCAGGTTACACTTTATTTTAAGGTTTCATTGTTACAATGTAATTATACATTTAACTACTGAGTGATATTAAATAAAGGATTTGTTAATTATTGATAATTTACTGTTATTACTATAGTAAGTACATGTTACGTATGTAACAAGGACACTGTAAAATAAAGTGTTACTGAACATAATTTTTTTGCGGTGTAATTCAGTTCATGCTGTGTGAATGAAGAGTGCGTTTCGGTTTCAGACTCTTTCGATGTCTGTCAGTAATGAACCAGAGGAAGGACCGAGGAAGGACCGAGGAAGGACAGAGGAAGGACCGGGGAAGGACAGGGGAAGGACAGGGGAAGGACCGAGGAAGGACAGAGGAAGGACCGAGGAAGGACCGAGGAAGGACAGGGGAAGGACAGAGGAAGGACCGGGGAAGGACAGGGGAAGGACCGAGGAAGGACAGAGGAAGGACCGAGGAAGGACAGAGGAAGGACCGGGGAAGGACAGGGGAAGGACAGAGGAAGGACAGGGGAAGGACAGAGGAAGGACCGGGGAAGGACAGGGGAAGGACAGGGGAAGGACCGAGGAAGGACAGAGGAAGGACAGGGGAAGGACAGAGGAAGGACCGGGGAAGGACAGGGGAAGGACCGAGGAAGGACAGATGAAGGACAGAGGAAGGACAAAAGGACAGAGGAAGGACCAAGGAAGGACCGAGGAAGGACAGGGGAAGGACAGAGGAAGGACCGGGGAAGGACAGGGGAAGGACCGAGGAAGGACCGAGGAAGGACAGAAGGACCGGGGAAGGACAGGGGAAGGACAGGGGAAGGACAGAGGAAGGACAGAGGAAGGACCGAGGAAGGACCGAGGAAGGACAGAGGAAGGACCGGGGAAGGACCGGGGAAGGATCGGGGAAGGACCGGGGAAGGACCGGGGAAGGACAGCGGAAGGACAGAGGAAGGACAGAGGAAGGACAGAGGAAGGACAGAGGAAGGACAGAGGAAGGACAGAGGAAGGACAGAAGGACCGAGGAAGGACCGGGGAAGGACAGGGGAAGGACCGAGGAAGGACAGAGGAAGGACAGAAGAAGGACAGAAGGACCGGGGAAGGACAGGGGAAGGACCGAGGAAGGACAGAGGAAGGAGAGAAGGACCGAGGAAGGACCGGGGAAAGACAGGGGAAGGACAGAGGAAGGACAGAGGAAGGACAGGGGAAGGACAGGGGAAGGACCGAGGAAGGATCGAGGAAGGACAGAGGAAGGACAGAGGAAGGACAGAGGAAGGACAGAGGAAGGACAGAGGAAGGACAGAGGAAGGACCGTGGAAGGACAGAGGAAGGACCGAGGAAGGACAGGGGAAGGCCCGAGGAAGGCCCGAGGAAGGACAGAGGAAGGACCGAGGAAGGACAGAGGAAGGACAGAGGAAGGACAGGGGAAGGACAGAGGAAGGACCGGGGAAGGACAGGGGAAGGACAGAGGAAGGACCGGGGAAGGACAGGGGAAGGACAGGGGAAGGACCGAGGAAGGACAGAGGAAGGACAGGGGAAGGACAGAGGAAGGACCGGGGAAGGACAGGGGAAGGACAGAGGAAGGACCGGGGAAGGACAGGGGAAGGACAGAGGAAGGACCGAGGAAGGACAGAGGAAGGACAGAGGAAGGACAGGGGAAGGACAGAGGAAGGACCGGGGAAGGACAGGGGAAGGACAGGGGAAGGACCGAGGAAGGACAGAGGAAGGACAGGGGAAGGACAGAGGAAGGACCGGGGAAGGACAGGGGAAGGACCGAGGAAGGACAGATGAAGGACAGAGGAAGGACAAAAGGACAGAGGAAGGACCAAGGAAGGACCGAGGAAGGACAGGGGAAGGACAGAGGAAGGACCGGGGAAGGACAGGGGAAGGACCGAGGAAGGACCGAGGAAGGACAGAAGGACCGGGGAAGGACAGGGGAAGGACAGGGGAAGGACAGAGGAAGGACAGAGGAAGGACCGAGGAAGGA
>NC_138731.1:45217499-45257499 GCF_965113295.1 Leuciscus leuciscus | reverse complement strand
GGAAGGTCCCGCAGAGGTGTGTGTGAGAGTGTGTGTGTGTGTGTGTGTGTGTGTGTGTGAGCAGGAGCAGAATGGGAAGGTCCCGCAGAGGTGTGTGTGAGAGTGTGTGTGTGTGTGTGTGTGTGAGCAGGATCAGAATGGGACGGTCCCGCAGAGGTGTGTGTGAGAGTGTGTGTGTGTGTGTGAGCAGGAGCAGAATGGGAAGGTCCCGCAGAGGTGTGTGTGTGTGTGTGTGTGTGTGTGTGTGTGAGCAGGAGCAGAATGGGAAGGTCTCGCAGCAGGGCTGAAGCCACGGCTTCCACAGAGTGTGTGTCCAGGTCAGCTGATTCTCCACCGGAGTGTGTGTTCTGCGGTGATCCTCCATGGCCCGCCTCACACACTCCAGACCCCGCGGCTCCGTCTCCGGTGTGAGTTGCTAAGGTGTTGCTAGGGTGTTCTATGAATAGTCAAGTCAAGTCAAGTCAAGTTTATTTGTATAGCGCTTTTCACAATACAGATTGTATCAAAGCAGCTTCACAGTATTAAATAAAGGTGTCTTGACTTCTGGGTGGTTGCTAGGGTGTTTAGGGTGGGTTACTATGGCGTTGATGAGGTAATGCTAGAGTGTTCTAGCTGGTTGCTGATGTGTTGCTAGGGTATTCTATAAATTAAGATGACTTGAGTTCTGGGTGGTTGCTAGGGTGTTGCTTTGGTAATGCTAGAGTGTTCTAGCTGGTTGCTAGGGTGTTGCTGGGGTGTTCTATAAAGAAAGGTGTGTTGAATTTTCTGAGCAGGAGCAGAATGGGAAGGTCCCGCAGCAGGGCTGCAGCCACGGCTTCCACAGGGTGTGTTTCCAGGTCAGCTGATTCTCCATCGGAGTGTGTGTTCTGCGGTGATCCTCCACGGCCCGTCTCACACACTCCAGCACCTCTGTGACCCGCGGCTCCGTCTCCGGTGTGAGCGGGAGACTCTCCGACGGGTCCCTGAGGAGCTCGAACACCAGCGGCGGGTCGTGGTACGTCACAAACTCCCCGTGACACGCACACACTCCGGTGTCGTAGCAGCCGACGGCTCCCGCGGGAGAGAAGTTCGGTGTGAAGAAGTGGACCTTGAAGATGGAGTCGCCTGAGGAGGGAGTCGTGGTTAGTGTTTAATAGTCATGATTAATAACAAAAATATCATTGTGAGAGAGTGTGTGTGGGTGTGTGTGTGTGTGTGTGTGTGTGTGTGTGTGAGTGTGAGTGTGTGAGTATGTATCTGAGTCTGAGTGTGTGTGTGTGTGTGTGTGTGTGTGTGTGTGTGTGTGTGTGTGTGTGTGTGTGTGTGTCACTCACTGTCTTGCGGGTGCCAGCGCACAGCGTTCAGATACATGCCGCAGTAATGGAACATAAACTCATGCTGTGAGCGGCTGGTTTTTCCCTCTAACAGCGGCATCAGGTCATGACCGTCCAGGATCCTTACACACACACACACACACACACACACACACACACACACACACACACACACACACACACACACACACACACACACACACACACACACACACACACACACACACACACACACACACACTTATACAAAGATGCTCATAACATACAGGACCATTCCTTTACACATATAAACATCTAGACAAAAAATATCAGTTGCTACTGTATTCTATGTGGTTGTGAGGCTGCACCTAGGTTGTTTTTGGTGGTTGCTAGGGTGTTGCTAAGGTGATGCTAGAGTGTTCCAGGTAGTTGTCAAAGTGTTTCTAGTGTGATCTATAAATAAAGGTGACTTGACTTCTGGGTGATTGCTAGGGTGTTGCTGTGGAAATGCTAGAGTGTTTTAGGTGGTTGCTAAAGTGTTGCTGGGGTGTTCTGAGTGGTTGCTAACGTGTTGCTAGGGTATTCTATAAATAATAGTGACTTGAGTTATGGGTGGTTGTTACAACCCTGCTAGGGTGGTTACTAGGGTGTTGCTGTGGTAATGCTAGAGTGTTCCAGGTGGTTGTTAAAGTGTTGCTAGGGTATTCTTTAAATAAAGGTGACTTGAGTTCTCGGTGGTTGCTAGGGTGTTGCTGTGGTAATGCTAGAGTGTTCTAGGTGGTTACTAAAGTGTACCTGGTGTGTTCTATAAATAAAGGTGTATTGACTTCTGAGTGGTTAGGTGCTGCTATGTGGTTGCTAGGGTGTTCATGGTGGTTGCTGTGGTAATGCTAGAGTGTTCTGAGTGGTTGCTAATGTGTTGCTAGGGTGTTCTATAAATAAAGGTTACAACTTTTGGGTGGTTGCTCATGTGTTGCTACATGGTATCTAGGGTGTCCTGGTGGTTGCTAGGGCGATGCATGGGTGTTTTGGGTGGTTGCTAGGACATTGTTAAGGTGATGCAAGTTTGTCCTGGTGGTTGCTAGGGTGATGCAAGTGTGTCCTGGTGGTTGCTAGGGTTTTGTAATGGTGTTCTGTGTGGTTGCTAGGGTGATGCTAGGCTATCCTAATATAATCTGTATTAATGTGCACTGCAGTCTGAGCTTCAGGAATACAGTGCTGCTGGTGTTGTACCTGTTCTCCGGCAGCGCCCCCCCGGCAAGCTTCACCACTGTGGGAAACACATCCATCAGACTGGTTGGTTCGTTCACCAGTCGACCCGCGGTGAGATGTCCGGGCCAGTGGAATATTCCCGGCACTCGGATCCCTCCCTCCCAGCCGCCCATGGCTTTACCACCTAAACATGCGAGGGTCAGTGAAAACACAGAATCATGTTGTGTATTTGCCTGTGTTTATGTTCTTTTTGGAGCTTTGCACCATGTGTGAAGCGTGAACTCCTCCACCTGGGTTGTTTATATACTGCTGCTTGGTCGTTGCTAGGATGTTCTGGATAGTTGCTAGGGTGATGAGTGTTCTGGGTTGTTGCTATAGTGTTGTCAGGTAGTTGCTAGGGTGATGCTAGAGTGTTCTGGGTTGTTGCTATAGTGTTGTTAGGTGGTTGCTAGGGTGATGCAAGAGTGTTCTGGGTTGTTGCTATAGTGTTGTTTGTTGGTTGCTAGGGTGATGCAAGAGTGTTCTGGATGGTTTCTAAGGTGTTGCTGGTTTGATATGATGCTTTCTTCTTACTTGGCGGATTTTTGTATTTAGAACGACATTTTATTGTAGCAGTAAAACATCTCATTATTGGTAACCAAATCAAACACTGGTTGTGCTGCCCACCAATCCCGTTAGAGCATCCAGCAGTGTTGATGTTCGTAAAGAGCACGTCAGCTCTGGTGTTTCACAGGTTCACGCAGGTTTAGGTTGAGTAAATGATGAAAGAATGTGTTGGTACCTCGATAGATCCCGTTCCAGCCTCCTCTCTGAGGGTCTTCGATGTGGCCGCCGTGATCAGATGTGAAGTACGTCAAGGTTTTCTCCGACAGGCCGAGCCTTTCGATGGTCTCCATCATTCTACCTGTGATCAAACACCTGATGTGACTGAGCTGTCGAGATCACATGTCCGGAGCTCTTATGTTTCTTACATTAATTGTTATATATTTGTTACATTTGATTCATGAGAAGAAAAGAGAGAGAAGTTATATTTTGCGTGAATGTTTTTTTAAAGATTGTTTGTTTGGCATTATGACATTTTATTATAATTAATAATTAATAATTTTATTATAAGTGATTTACTGGAAACAAATCTCATTTTTATTATCAGTAAAAATTGTAAAGTATTTTACAATTTAATAAATATTTTATTGCAGTAATAAACATTTATTTGTTTGCACAATTATTACTAAATGCCACAATGCAATACAATCATGTATAGGTGGTTGTGAGGGTGTTGTGGGTGGTTGCCAAACTGTTGCTAGGTGGTAACTATGATGTTCTGGGTGATGCTAGAGTGTTCTGGGCTCTTGCTATAGTGTTGCTAAGTGGTTGCTATGGTGTTCTGGGTGGTTGCTAGGGCATTGCTAGGGTGATCTGGGTGGTTGCTATAGTGTTGCTAGGTGGTTGCTAGGGTGTTCTGGATGGTTGCTAGGGTGCTACTAGAGTTTTCTGGGTTGTTACTATAGTGCTACTAGGTTGATGCTAGGGTGTTCTGGATAGTTGCTAGGGCATTGCTAGGGTGATACTAGAGTGTTCTGGATTGTTGCTGTAGTGTTGCTAGGTGGTTGCTAGGGCATTGCTAGGGTGATCTGGGCTGTTGCTATAGTGTTGCTAGGGTGTTCTGGATGGTTGCTAGGGTGATACTAGAGTGTTCTGGGTTGTTGCTGTAGTGTTGCTAGGATGTTCTGGATGGTTGCTAGGGTATTGCTGGGGTGATGCTAGAGTGTTCTGGGTTGTTACTATAGTGTTGTTAGGTGGTTGCTAGGGTGATGCAAGAGTCTTCTGGATTGTTGCTATAGTGTTGCTAGGGTGTTCTGGATGGTTGCTATGGCATTGCTAGGGTGATGTTTGAGTGTTCTGGGTTGTTGGTAAAGTGTTGCTAGGTGGTTGCTAAGGTGTCCTGGATGGTTGCTATGGCATTGCCAGGGTGATGCTAGAGTGTTCTGGATTGTTTCTATAGTGTTGTTAGGTGGTTGCTAAGGTGTCCTGGATGGTTGCTATGGCATTGCCAAGGTGATGCTAGAGTTTTCTGGATTGTTTCTATAGTGTTGTTAGGTGGTTGCTAGGGTGTCCTGGATGGTTGCTATGGCATTGCCAGGGTGATGCTAGAGTTTTCTGGATTGTTTCTATAGTGTTGTTAGGTGGTTGCTAGGGTGATGCAAGAGTGTTCTGGGTGGTTGCAAGGGTGTTGCTGGTTTGATTTGCTTTCTTTTTCTTGGCGGATTTGTCTATTTACTGTTATCACTGTTAGCATGGGTCGGAAAGAACAGAAATCCATCTCTTACCAACCATCCAGTCCACTTCTTCCACATTGTCCCCATACAGCCCATGTTTGCTCTTCCCGGCGAATCTCTCGGACACGAAGAGGGGCGTGTGCACGTGTGCAAACGACAGGAAGAGCAGGAAGGGCCCGTCTCGGTGTCTGACATCATAAATCACATGAGGAACAATCACTCTAAACAGAAACCAAAGACGTTTCCCACGGCAGGCACAAAAAAACAGCCCATAATCGAGAGCGTGGGAACGCCGGGAGACGAACAGCTGATCTGTCCGGACAGGTCTAGTGTCTGAATTACCACATTATTAAGCAAGCATGCATGCAGATGAGCTTTACAGCTTCCTGTTCACGGGTGAACCTCAGCAAACATCAGCACAAAATCAAAAGAAACTAATGAGAAATTATATTTTACATCAAGTTTACATCAAGTTTTTAAAGATTGTTTTGCATTGTGTGGCATTTAAATAGAACAAATTAATTCACTGTAAACAAATCCAATTTTTATTACAGTAATAAAAACGATAACTAAATTGTAAAATACTTTATAATTTAACTTTTTAATTGCAGTGATAAAAATACATTTGTTTACATTGTGGTAAATTAATTGGTTATAATTAAATGACTCAATGCATGTACAGGTGTTTGCTAGGGTATTCTGGCTGGTTGCTAAAGTGTTCATGGGTAGTTGTTATGTGGTTGATATGGTGTTCTGGGTGGTTGCTAGGGCATTGCTAGGGAGATACTGGGGTGTTCTGGGTGGTTTTAGTCCTGGGTGGCTTCTAGGGTGTTGCTAGGATGATACTAGAGGGTGTTTTGGGTGTTACTAGGGCATTGCAAAGAAGATATTAGGGTGTTCTGGGTGGTTGCTAGGATGATATTAGGGTGTTCTGGGTGGTTGCTAGGATGATATTAGGGTGTTCTGGATGATTGCTAGGGCATTGCTAGGGTGATACTGAGGTGTTTTGGGTGGTTGCTAGGATTATACTATGATGTTCTGTGTGGTTGCTAGGATGATATTAGGGTGTTCTATATATATATAATGGTTAGTATTTGTTATAAACAAAGTAATATTTAATGAGAATCTCTATTTTTGCATTTTTTTTATAATTGAAGATAATAACAAAACGTAAAATCTTTGGACACATGCTAATTTATGCTAGCAACATGCTAAAACATTTTAAAACATGCTAACAATGTGTTAAATGAAGTAAGAAACATGTTAATTCATGCAAGCAACATGTTAAAACATGTTAGCAAAATGCTAATCATGCTAGCAACATGTTAAATAATTTGAACATGCTCATCATGATAGCAACATGTAAAAACATGCTAGCAATGTGTTAAATCATGCAATCAACATGTTAAATAATGTAAGCAACATGGTAATCATGCTAGCAACATGTTAAATCGTGTAAGCAACATGCTAATTCATGCAAGCAACATGTTAAATCATGTAAGCAAAATGCTAATAATGCTAGCAACATGTTAAATCATTTTAGCAAAATGCAAATCATGATAGCAACATGTTAAAACATGCTAGCAATGTGTTGAATCATGCTAGCAACCTGTCAAAACATGCTAGCAATGCATTAAATCATGTTAGCAACATGCTAGCAGCATTCTAATGTCAGAATTAGAGAATTTCAGCCCACCTCTCTACGAACTGCTCCGCTTCACTCATGAGCCGCGCGTTCAGCGTCTCCGGGTTCAGCGGCTGCTCCACCACCTCGCCGTTCCTCATGATGATGCAGTTCCATGTCCTCAGGAGTTCGAAGGGCACGAACCACAGCGAGAAGCTCAGCAGAGACAGAGCGGCCAGAAACACCACGAGCGTCAGGCGGATCTGCATTAGCCCGACGGCCCGGACCAGAAGCAGCGTGAGGAACGCGAGCGCCACCAGCGCAGAAATCTTCCACAGCATCTCCTGCAGGTCCACCAGGACATCTTTCCCTTCTCCAGGCTGGCAGTCGTTGAAGAAGGTGAAGGGAAGCCCGTAGAAGAAATCAAAGCCGTGATTGTTGGGATGGTGGCAGTGATCGTTCCTGCTCTCACAGTTCACTCCCAAATGCCACTTCCCTGAAGAGTGAGTGAACACACCGTAAAGACAAGCAGGACATCAAACTCAGTTTAACCTGTTAAAGGGCTGGTTGATTATGATTTAACTTTTCTAACTTTAGTTAGTGTGTAATGTTGCTGTTTGATCATAAACAACATCTGCAAAGTTACAACGCTCCAAGTTCAAAGCAAAGGGAGATATTTGCTTTTAAAGAAATCGCTTTTTAAGGACTACAACAAACGGCTGGTAGAGACTACACCACATTCCTCCCGGGTTAGTGACATCACCAACCCTAGAATTTACATAAACCCCACCCCCGGAACACGATTTATAGATTATCATGACTGAATATGCTAATAAATGACACATAAGCTACATAAACATACACACACACAAGCTGTTGTAGCTCCGCCCCCTGTGCCGGGAGCAGCAGCTCATTTGCATTTAAAGGGACACACACAAAAACGGCGTGTTTTTGCTCACCCTCAAAAAGTAACAACTTTAACATGCTATATAAAAATATCTGTTGGGTATTATGAGCTAAAACTTCACACACACACTGGGGACATCAGAGACTTATTTTACATCTTGTGAAAAGGGCATTTTAGGACCCCTTTAACAGTTTTCACAGGATGAATTTTTAGTGTTTTAAGCTTTCGAGCGACACCAAGGACACCTAAATGTCACTTACCTGAAGAGTGAACACATCAAAATCACAGTTTAACCTGTTAACCCACCACCCTTTTTCTGTGCGTAGATCTCTCTACACTCAGCACATTATAGCAGAAGCGAAAGCACTTCAATAACACACATTATCTATTCAAACACCCACACGATCTTATTCCTAAACGACAGAGATTCGTCTCTGTCTATTAAACCTTTGACAAAATCACAGCGAACATTCAGATCTGCGTTCTGAGCCAGAGAGAGCCGTAGTCATGTATAGATATGAAACAGCTTCACAAACAGTCTTTTCAACCACACAGTCTCATCATTTCTGTCGTATGATAACTCAGATTATCACAGAGAACTGCATACGTTTATAGTTCGGACTTACCTAAAGAGTGAACATCAAACTCAGTTTAACCTGTTAACAGTTCTCACAGGATGATTTGTGAGTGTTTAAGCTTTAGAACGACACCTAATTTATGATGATGAATTATAATATGTGATGGGAACCTGGTTCAAAAGGCTCTAGCCTTCACTACTTTACTAGCGAGAAGTCTCATCCTTTTGAAGAGGAAACATGCCTCATCCCCTTCTTTTGATACAAGGCTGAAAGAAGTGTTCACTTGCATTAAATTGGAAAAAAATCAGACTGTCACTCTCTGGTTCTTTAATAACCAGGTTTAATATCCAGGTTCTTTAATAGTAACCACTGGACCTTTGATAAACTGTGGCGCCCCTTTTTAGATTATTTACTGGCTAACTCTCAAGACACTTAAGCTGAGAATCCTTCCCTGCCCAAAACTGTTTAAAATATTTATAAGTGTTTTGTTTGTTAAGATATCAATATTGTGTTGTTGTTGTTTTTCTTTTATTGGAAGATGTAGGTTGCTGATTTGAGGGAGGTCCGTATTGGGGTATTAATAGTGTGGAATGATAATTTCATAAAACCAGTGTTGTAATCTGTTGATTTGATGTTCCATGTAGAAAAATCCAATAAAGACATTTGAAATGAATATGTAATAGGCTCAACAAGTGTCCTTCTGACAGTCAACAGGCTAATGCTAAAACTATATACATTATACAGTACAGGCCAAAAGTTTGGAAACATTACTATTTTTAAAGAAGTTTCTTCTGCTCATCAAGCCTGCATTTATTTGATCAAAAATACATATTTTTTAAAAAATATTGTGATATATTATTACAATTTAAAATAATTGGTTTTCAATTTATTATACTTTTAAATTATCATTTATTTCTGTGATCAAAGCTGAATTTTCAGGATCATTACTCCAGTCTATCACATGATCCTTTAGAAATCATTCTAATATTCTGATTTATTATCAAAGTTGGAAACAGTTCTGCTGCTTAATATTTTTTCATAACCTGTGATACTTTTTTTAGGATACTTTGATGAATAAAAAAAATAAAAAAAGCAAATGTTTTAAAAATATAAATCTTTTGTAACAACAATATCCACGACTGGTCAGTCATTTGGGGTCAGTAAATTTTTTTCTTTCTTTTTTTGAAATAAATCAATACTTTTATTCAGCAAGGATGTGTTAAATTGATAAAAAGTGATAGTAAAGAAGATTTATATTATTAGAAAATATTTTTTTATTTTGAATAAATGCAGTTCTTTTTAACCTTTTATTCATCAAATATATTAGTCAGCAGAACTGTGTCCAACACTCATAATAAATCATCATATTAGAATGATTTCTAAAGGATCATGTGATAGACTGGAGTAATGATCCTGAAAATTCAGCTTTGCATCACAGAAATAAATGATAATTTAAAGTATAATAAATTGAAAACCAATTATTTTAAATTGTAATAATATATCACAATATTAAAAAAAAAATTCTGTATTTTTGATCAAATAAATGCAGGCTTGATGAGCAGAGGAAACTTCTTTCAAAAACATTAAAAATAGTAATGTGTCCAAACTTTTGGCCTGTACTGTATCTTTCACCACCTCAGGAAGTCATATAACCGAATGAGAGAACTCATAATAACGTGGGGGGGAAATGTGCTTATTTGTCATTATAATGTGTCACACTGCAAAAAATAAATAAAAAATCACCCAAAGATGTGCATTCGCTCATCATTTACTCTCAGTTCCTTGAGTCGTTCCAGACTTTCTTTTAGAGTTATCGTTAACTAAATCTGAAACCTTCGCTTTCACTCGAAATAAAATACACGTGATAGTTCACCCACAAATTAATATTGTCATCATTTACTCACCCTATTAAACCTGTTCATCATACAAAGTGATCATATCGCCACACAAAACTTGGATTAAAACGCTCAATTTATATGGGTTTGTTTTACGACGCCTTTATGACCTTTGTGGATATTCAAAGTTTTGGTTTCCTGTCAATAGAGGGACAGAAAACTCTCAGGTTTCTTTATAAATGCCTTTATTTGTGTTTCAAAGATGAATTAAAGTCTTATGGGTTTGGAACGACATGAGGGCGAGTAATTGTATATCCATGATATTAAAATAACAGTGCTTTCTTTCTTCTGTGGAACAAAACAGAATATATTTTGAGAAACCAACGTTCATCAAAACTCATTTGGTTTTGGAACAACATGAGTGTGAGTATACAATCATTTTTAAGCAACTTTCAATAGTTTTCTTTGTGCATAATATCATTTTTTTATGCATGCAATAATAATAAGTTTTACGGTAATGCTTTACAATAAGGTTCATTAGTTAATATATTAACGAACATGAACTAACCATGAGCAATACATTTGTTACAGTATTTATTCATCTTTGTTAATGTTAGTTAATACAAATAAAGCTGTTCATTGTTTGTTCATGTTAGTTCACAGTGCATTAACTAATGTTAACAAGATTTTAATAAAGTATTAGTAAATGTTGAAATTAACATTAACAAAGATTAATAAATGCTATATAAGTGCAGTTCATTCTTAGTTCATGCTAACTAATGTAGTTCACTAATGTTAACTAATCAACCTTATTGTAAAGAGTTACCATTTTTACTATATGCATAAATATTTTTCTTTATGTATTAAATAATTGTTATGCATATTATAATTTATGGACTCCTTTGGGACTGATTCACCCTTAAACTAGTATGTATCAAGTGTCTTACCCACAATGCCGGTGGTGTAACCCTGCTTTTGCAGAAGTTTAGCAAAGGTGGTTTCGTTCGGAGGAAGTCCTCCTGATCCAGCGAGGAACAGAATCACCTGCACTCGACCTGTGCTGCCCAGACCTACACACACACACACACACACACACACACACACACACACACACACACACACACACACACACACACACACACACACACACACACACACACACACACACATTAGTCCACAGCACCACTATTATAGAGGAACAATATCACTGCAATCACTTTCAGAACGATCTTTTCCAGCTGATAAACAATATAAACATTGACAGCCAATCAGAATCCATCAACAGAACGACAAAACAACAAAACTTGAGGATGGATTCTGATTGGCTGTCAATGTTTATATCATTTATCAGCTGGAAACGATCGTTCTGAAAGTGATTGCAGTGGATTCATTCCTCTGTGTTATTTCTGAAAACTGAACAGGGGAAATAGTCTAGAAACGCTAATATTTTTCCATACTGTTTTCTTTTTTCATTCTTTTCCAGACCTGGAAATTACTCAATTCCACATTTTTCCAAACTGCGTAGGAACCCTGTAATGTCAACAGGTACAGCTTTTGACTTTAATAACTTGAATTTTATATGTAATATATACAGTTTTCAATTGTAGTCTTTTAAAAGGGCATCTGAAATAATAAACTAAGTGTAATGTAGTGTTGTCAAAACCTGCAGAGTATTCACGTAAACACAGTCAGTTCTGCTTGAATGTAAACGTGTGTAACAGTATCATGGATCCGTGCGTCAGGTCTTAAAGTGACAGCGGCCTAATAAACATGCAGCCAAATTATGAGATGATATTAAAAATATCTAAAGAATCAGCGCTGAAAAGGCGAGGACAAGGTTATTCTTCTGGCTGATATTACTGCATATGTATTTGTAGGAGTTTCCCTTTCAGACGCAACATTCATGTGAGGAGAGTATTTAAATGAATCACGCAAGGTGATTTACTAAAGCCCTATTCGGACGAGATTAGCTTTATTAGGGTAGATGGAGTGATGTGATTTTACCACAGGACGTCTGTAATATTAATGGCCGATTCGCACGGGATCAGAGATCTCAGTAAACTAGCAGAAGTGGGAGAGTAACTCGATTTACACACCGCCGTCACTCCTGTCGTCATGTGTGTGTTACGCTGCTTCCTGAGATCACGTGCACAAACACATATAACCTATATATATAACAGTTATGTCCGGTCGAACGATGTATTAATTAACTTCAGACTGGATTTTGTTGGTAATAGACACTTATCTCACGCTAAAAGATGTTTCGTGCCTCTACCAAAGTGCTGTCGATCTTCTCTCTGACCTGATGGTGTGTGTAAAACACTTGAGTTTTGCCACAGACTCGTCCCAGCGTCTAGAACGCAACTGATGCTTTCTCAAGCGTCTCCATACTTGAAAAACAGCGGAAAACTACTTTTAAACAGGAAATTATGGAATATTTACGTACATATTCACAGCGGGTCTGTTCGCGCGGGGTCAGTATCACCTGAGGTCATTTTTCCAGACCTTTTTACTGAAGGTAAAAGTCGCTGTAATCTTTACTGACATTGTCCGTCATGATCACTGAGATGCACATTCAGACGGGACTAAAAGCTCTGGTAATCATTCCTTTACCCCACCTCTCCATGTTACACTAGTCCCATCCGAATAGGCGCTTGTTAATGTACTAGTGTTTGCGCCATTATTTACCGCCCAAAAACGCCCGTCTTAAACCAGACGCTTCCTGCTAGATTGTGTTGGTCATTATGGAAATGATCTGACTTGTGTTCTTTAATCTACGATCTCACGCTAATTTGCCCTGTTTAGTAAATCTGCCCCTAAATCTTAGTGTAAAGTGCAGGGCCGGATTATCCATAGACGGGATTGGGCGAGTGCCCTGGGGCACCAGCCAATAGGGGGGCACCCAGGGCCGGATTATCCAATGGGCATTATGGGGCCCAAGCAAGTGGAAGAAAAAAAATCCTTTATTTTTTTACATTTCCGATAGCGATGCGTATATTTGCACTAAGTGCCTGTCTTTTTGGCAAAAATATCTACAGTGGCATAGGTCGTAGGGCGTGAGGTGCTTGAAAGTAGCTTATGACGCGATTTTATCCTATAAAAGGAAGGATAATCCACCTTTTGCCGAACTCGCTCTTCTCCCTTTTCCCGACACATATGAGATGTAAAATGTATAGCCTAACATAAAGGTCTCTAGCGTTATATTTTGCCAACGAACTAAAATCGAAGCCGTGATATGGCTTTGTGCCTTTATAAAACAGCACAAGACTTTAATTAAGTATCCTGAAGTGCACAGTTCATCTTAATTTTGAGCTCTCAAAGCGCAACAGATTAATGCATTTAACCTTAAAATGTACAACATTGTCTTAAGTGAGTAAATGCCTAATTAAAATGTCCTTGGACAAACTACATTTGGCCTGCCTAAAGGGGGGGGACTCTGAATTCTTAATCCGGCCCTGGCAAAGTGTCATTTTTTCTTATATATTTGGGCATTATGTGAAATCATATTCACAGATAATGTTCCCTCTGTATAAAGGACGGTAGTGTTTCCTCACCGGCGCGGAGAGCGTAGCGGCCCGTCATGAAAGCGGTTCTGCTGGGAGTGCAGAGAGGAGCCGCGGAGAGATGATGGGTCAGCTTCACTCCACCGGCGGCCAGACGGTCGATGTTTGGAGTCCTTCACACACATCACACAACATCTGCGCATTAATACACTAGCGGAAAACACACTTTACAATGTTTCAAACCTTCACTGCAAGAAATGATGTTCTTCCTCAGTGTTTCTGTCTCGTTTTCCAGAACAAACATCTAAACATCAGGATCCAGTTACTGGAGAAGCAAAATGACTGAAGATATTAGGAAATTTGATCAGAATGAAGCGAAATATAAGAGAAATATCTGCCAATGGGGTCAGAAAAATAATCTTGTTTTCTCTTTGAATCAAGTTTGTTTTTTTGGACCCCATTGACAGAGATTTGTTCATCCCTTTAATCAATATTAATTCACACAGGAGCACCAATAAATGACACAATTTGGTGGGTCTCTAAAGATCAGCCCAGACAATGGCATTACTGTGTTAACATATAAAGTTATTTAGCATATTGTTTGCACAATTTTTACAGTGCAGCAAATATAATTTTACTATTATTATTATTATTATAGCTTTTAAAATATGCATAAAGCATATTACATACACCTGTTTAACATTTGTTGTAATCTAATGATTTTGCAGTTATTATTTAGCCAAAAAGCATAAGTAAATCTATTATTAAAAAAAACTGCATCCATTAAAAGAAAAACAATGTTGCATGAAGATTCTATAAATCCTCCTTTCATATTCCAAGGACAGAATAACACCATACGGGTCTGAAACAACATGCGGGAGAGAGTAAATGATGACAGAATCCAGTTATTCTTTTATTAAGTGCAGTTTCCTTCACCTGATGGTGTCGTTTCCATAGCAGCCGAGATCTCCAATGCCCAGATCATCCACCATCATCAGGACGAAGTTGGGTCTGAAGTCAGGATCTGCGTGTGTGTCACACAAGCTGGACTGGAACAGAACCAGTAAACCAGCAAAAACCCTGCAGAAGCACACCAGAGCTCAGTTCATCTAACAGCAACACGTGTGTGTGTTATGATTTATGAAATCTGCAGATGCACGAAACCTTAAGCTCGTGTTGTCCATCAGCAGCATCTGGAGATGAAGTCCTCTAAAGTGCAGGTGAGATGATTGACATGTTCAGCTTGATCTGTTAGTTAGCAGAAGGAGAACACACAGAGGTGTGCAGAATGCATGAACACGTGATCACGGAAATGACAACACTCGCACGCGCTTCTGTTGGAGTTTGAACATCAGCTGATGTAATCATTAACAGCAGGATCATAAGTACATACAGACATACATGCGTTTCATTTACACATCAGCTCAGATTCTCTCTTTAGGTTTCTTTTACATGCTTACCTTGCTTTAAAAGGTCAGTTTCCTCGATTCTTCAGAGGATGTACACTCACTCTCCTCTTATCACTGTAAAGCTGCTTTGACTCAATCTGTGTTGTTAAAGCGCTGTATAAATGAAGGAGACTTGACTTGACTCCCTCTCTTACCGACAGGATATTCCACATTCCCAGCGCACTCGCGAAAGACGCACTTACCGTAAACACTCATATATAGACGCGTATATTAATGAGCGAACCATACGAACAAGGTTTATTTAATAATTATCAGCTAATGTGAACAGAATAAGTGCAGTTAGATCGACACATGCCTGTGTGGTTGTTATACTTGTTTGTTTTATTTTAAACAGAGTGTGTTAAAACAATGTGCGCTGATAGTCGACACTACACGGTAGATTCGAACAAAGAGTCTTTTACCAAAGTCCCACAGTCTGCTTCACATCGCTCATGTTGTTTGCCTGGAAAAGCTGCTTCTGCACAACTCAAATATTTATTTAAATGTGTGCAATAATTCAAAAATATGACTCTACATTTAGCATATTATTATGCATTATACCACAATGTAAATTATTGCTATTATTGTAATTATTGGTATTAATAATGATAATAATTATTTACATTGAGTTTATTATTAGTAGTAATATTATGAGCTAATCCTGTGGTGAGTTCACCATGGTTACAATAATGAGAAATAATTCCTCAAAGGGAACACTTAATTTATGTTTTACTTGTTTTCTCGGAAACATCGAATGCAATAATATTACGCATTGTACCACAATGTAAATTATTGCTATTATTATTGGTAACACTTTATTTTACAGTGTTACACGTTACTCGTAGTTACTGTAGAAATAACTTTAAATGATGCATGATTTCATGCGATTAACCCTATAGTAAGTACATGTAGTTAATTATTAATACTCAGTACTTAAATGTATAATTACACTGTAACACTGACACCTTAAAATAGCTTAACCTTTTTCTTATAACTTAATTTGCATTGTTATTATTGTTATATAGCTACAATAATGAATAATATTCCCTCTAAAGTTACATGATTGGCATTTAATGTTTGTGCAGTTCTGGTTTGTGTCATTAAATCATTGCATTATGAAACTGTGTGCAATTAACTGTGTACATAGTCATTTAATGTAACCAACCCTTTATTTAAACTCAACAATTATTTACAGAATTTAAAATAACAAAAACAAAATAGAAAGACAAAAATCCTATGAATTCTATTTGGTCAGACAACACAATCTCAAAGTGAATCATTCCAGGGTGTGAGATTTGCTTTTTATGAATCAGCGGCAACAATTAAACATCAAACAAAACCGTGTGATTAAAGACACAGTAATGAAACTACATGACACTTTTTTAAAGTAACGCAATGAAATGCCTCTCCAGAAAGGCTGTCGAATTACACATGCATACACGTGCACGCATCCCGTCCCATTCAAACTACGTGAAATTACATTCAAAACAAGTTATTAACAGTTCTATGTGCTAGTTGAGAACTGTAGTCGAAGCAGTGGAAGAAGGGTGTTATGAGAGAATAATCTGCGTCAGGAGCTCTAAATGAACGTTTGTGCTGCTCTGTGAATGCATGAATTGTTTGTGAAGTTCACTCTGATTCTCGAGATGAGAACGAGTAGTTATAATGTGCTGTTCAAATGTGCACCGGTTCACAGTAGCTTCATGGGAATCCTCGGCCCGCAGACCCGCGTTCACCGGTAGAGTTAGGGTGAATCCAGGAGGGTGCTTAAAACTGTGTGAAAAACAGAATAAATATCCGTGTTAGAATGCAAAAATACAGTATAGTATAGAGTGATTAACAGTTAAAAGATTGCGGTCTGGATTCAAACACCTGCACGATATTATTCCTAAATGCAACGATTCATCTCTGTCGAATCACAGCGAACATTCAGATCTGCGTTCTGAGCCAGAGAGAGCCGTTATCATGAAACAGCTTCACAAACACACTCTTTTCAACCACACACTATCATTATCTCTGTCTTACAATCACTCATATTATCACAAAGCACTGGGATAAAAGTTTATAGTTCGGATGTAATCACTGATGTCTACGGTAGTGATCAAAATAGAGTAAATCACCATTTGAAAGTAACTTATGCTTCAAATAAAGATTGTGTCAATTACATCATTACACCAGTAGGTGGAGACAAGTGACTGTTAAAAATGTGTGAGTCATTGAATCATTCAAGAGATTCGATCAGAAACGCTGATTCATCTAGTAATGGAACAAGTGAGGTATTTATGAGTGAGTCATTGAATCATTTAAGAGATTTGTTTAAAAAAATGCTGATTCATCTAGTAATAAAACAATTCATTGAGTCAAGTCATTGAATCATTCACTCAACCTGATTTTTTTTAAATAATTCATTTAGATTCATTAAATATTTTACATAGACTGCAGCAATTAACAGTTGTCAGAACCTCTAGTGTGTTATTTTTAGGGCTGGGCAACGATTAATCGCAATTAATCGCATCCAAAATAAAAGTTTGTGTTTACATAATATATGTGTGTGTACTGTGTATAATTATTTTGTATATAAATACACACATATTCATGTGTATAGTTAAGAAATATTTGCATGTATATATGTTTATACATATTTTATAATATATATAAATATAAATATTTTATATATAAATAACACATTTTTCTTAAATATATACATGCATGCGTGTGTATTTATATATACAAAATAATTATACACAGTACACACACATATATTATGTAAACACAAACTTTTATTTTGGATGTGATTAATCGCGATTAATCGTTGCCCAGCACAAGTTTTGTTTAGTTTGTTGAGAATCGTGCAGCTCGAAGCACGTCCTGATTATGCAGAGTTGGATGCGTTTCTGGGTCAACATATTTTGTTGATCCTGGAACAACATTGCTGTCCGAAAATGTAATCCTAACCATTTCCCAACCCCTAAACCTAACCCCACCCATAACGTCTCCCTAAAATCAGAGCGAAATGATAAGTGAATAACTGATGTTGTCAGCCTAAACTTGACATAAACTGTAAACTTGTCCCTCAAATCTGATTGGTTGATTGGAATGTTGTTCCAGGAACAACACAGATATTGATCCAGGAACATGTTGCTCTTGGTGGAATCAGATTCTGCTGGCTCTACATCATGTGACGGGGGTTTTCCATCATGTGGCAAACCAACAGTACTGGAATTGTTTATTGTATGAAAGAGTTAAGTATTTATTTTAATGCCAAAATTATGCTTGATTATGTGGTTAGTGTATTTTATGATTTGCTTTCATCATTGTTTCTCCCCACCATTCGAGAAGCACTTGTTTATGCTGCTATCTAATGCCATGTAACAATATTCAGTGAAAAACATATTTTAAAGGTGTAAATGCGCTGTGATTGGCTCACCCTGTGGGTCGCTCTGAGTGCCGTTCTCTTCTTTGGCGCTCTCTGGGTCGCCTGAAGAGAAAGCATATGTTCTCATTCAACAATTAACATACTGACTAGATGCATATGATCAGTAACTATGATTATGTGCTACTGATTCTCCTCTAGAGCGTGAGGCGAGCCACTGACCTCTCTGGACCTTGAAGCACAGTTTCTTCTTCTGATAGGTGAAGTATCCGGTTATGGCACCAACAGCTGCTACTGCAATCCCACAGACGACACCAACAACCGTCCCGGATCCACTGTCTGGAACAGAACCAAAACAAACCACACAGTATGTTACTATATGGCTGCTCGCGTGTTCTGGGTGGTTTCTAGGGCGTTGCTAGGTAGTTATTAGGGTGTTCTGGTGGTTGCTAGGTAGTTGTTAGGGAGCTCTAGGTGGTTGCTAGGCCATTGCTAGGTAGTCATTCGGGTGTTCTGGATGGTTGTTAGGGCATTGCTAGGTAGTCATTAGGGGGTTCTGAGTGGTTACTAGGGCAGTTCTATGTAGTCATTAAGGTGTTCTGGATGGTTGCTAGGGCATTGCTAGGTAATCATTAGGGGGTTCTGATTGGTTACTAGGGCAGTTCTATGTAGTCATTAAGGTGTTCTGGATGGTTGCTAGGGCATTGCTAGGTAATCATTAGGGGGTTCTGAGTGGTTACTAGGGCAGTTCTATGTAGTCATTAAGGTGTTCTGGATAGTTGCTAGGGCATTGCTAGGTAATCATTAGGGGGTTCTGAGTGGTTACTAGGGCAGTTCTATGTAGTCATTAAGGTGTTCTGGATGGTTGCTAGGGCATTGCTAGGTAATCATTAGGGGGTTCTGAGTGGTTACTAGGGCAGTTCTATGTAGTCATTAAGGTGTTCTGGATAGTTGCTAGGGCATTGCTAGGTAATCATTAGGGGGTTCTGAGTGGTTACTCGGGCATTGCTATGTAGTCATTAAGAGGTTCTGAGTGGTTTCTAGGGCAGTTCTATGTAGTCATTAAGGTGTTCTGGATGGTTGCTAGGGCATTGCTAGGTAATCATTAGGAGGTTCTGAGTGGTTACTAGGGCAGTTCTATGTAGTCATTAAGGTGTTCTGGATGGTTGCTAGGGCATTGCTAGGTAATCATTAGGGGGTTCTGAGTGGTTACTCGGGCATTGCTATGTAGTCATTAAGAGGTTCTGAGTGGTTACTAGGGCAGTTCTATGTAGTCATTAAGGTGTTCTGGATGGTTGCTAGGGCATTGCTAGGTAGTCAATAAGGGGGTTATGGGTGGCTCCTAGTGTGTTACTGCATTGTTGTTGGGCATTCTGGGTGTTTGCTAGGCCAATGCTAGTTAGTCATTAAGGGTGTTCCAGGCGGTTGCTAGGGCGTTGTCATTAGGGGGTTATGGGTGGTGCTAGAATGTTGCTATGTATTTGTTAGAGGATTCTGGGTGGTTGCTAGCTCATTGCTAGGTAGTTGTAAGGCTATTATGCATGGTTAATGGGGAATTTGCTAGGCAGTCATTAAGGGGTTCTAAATGGTTGCTAGGGAGTTTCTATGCATTTATAAGAGGGTTCTGGGTGGTTGCTACGGCATTGCTATGTATTCGTTAGGGGATTCTGGCTGGTTGATAGGGTGATGGTAGTTGTTGGGATGGTTGCTAGGGTGTTGCTAGATAGGAGTTCTGGGTTATTGTTAGGTAGTTGTTAGGGTATAATGCATGGTTGACAGGGCATTGCTAGGTAGTCGTTAAGGGTCCTGAGTGGTTGCTAGGGCGTTGCTATGTAGTCACAAGAGGGTTCTGGGTGGTTCCTAGGATTTTGATACGTAGTTGTAGGGGTGGATGCTAGGGGCGTTGCTAGATAGACGTTAGGGGGTCCTGGGTGATTGCCAAGGTGTTGCTAGGTAGTCGTTAAGGGGGTTCTGTGTGGAAATTCACTGTTTTGCATGAGAAGAGTTCCCTCTCGCACCTCTGATCTTCTGGTCTGTAGATATAACTCAGGTTCCTGCACTGAAATACGTTTCACTTACAGGGATTTTGGCTAACCCCTAACACTGAGTATATCTGACAGTGATGCTTGACTTAAACACCACTAATGACACGATCATCATCCACATGAGTTGATCTTTTATAATACCTGCCGCTCCACCCAATCGAACACACACAAAAGATCTGCTCGTTCACTGAAGTCAGAACAAACGCAGATTAAAGAGGAACGGTTCACAGAAGTTGTCTCCTAATCATCGTTTGCAGCTCTTCTTCTCAAAAGCTCTTTTCCAACATCAGTCTGTCAAGCTCAACAACACTAATGATGTTTATACTGTATAATATAAGTGTTTAGGCAGTAACAAGAGATTCACACAATTATCCACTAGATGGCAGCATTAGAATACAACCACTTCAGATTTACATGGAATCCCATTTAAACTCATAAAAAGTGACATAAAAATTCAAAATTATGACATAAAACAATGACTTTTTATTAGTAAGTCATTTACTTTTTATTATTTTGACTTCTTATGTCAGTTATGACTTAGTATGTCATAATTGTGACTGTTTTCGTCAGGATTTTGACTTTTAATTCACAATTTTGACTTTTGTTCCTCATATTTTTGACTTTTAATTCACAATTTTGACTTTCTTTCTTATAATTATGATTTACCAAAGAATGTTATTTTTTTATGTGGTGAAAATAGGCTTCCGTAGGTTTAAAAAGACATTTCACGTGAAACTTCTTTAGAAGGTATTGACATGTGTTGCATGATTTTGTCATATGGATCATATTGATATGCAATTTACATAACATGAGGAACTGGGTAAATGTGTGTCTGTATTACAGGGGGTCTGAGGGTCAAAACTGGAGACTGAACATTTTAGAGAAGAGGAAAACTAGAACATTTATGTTCAATATCAACTTTTTTTTTTTTTTTTACCTGGCAAAGGTTTGGCAAAAATATGATTTTTTGTTTCTGAATTTCTGATATTTCCATGCTTCAGTGTTTATCACAGGCACTAATGCAGCATTACCCACAATGCCCTGCTGCAGAGAAACATCAGTTCCGTCCCTCCATGCAGTGACTGAGAGAAAAGCCCTCATTGAGGAGAAAGACAAGACTGGACCTGATTTACTGATCCTGAGAGAACAAAACAACAGACTCAAGTGCACTTTATTCCCTCAGAGACACACAACAGACACACACACACACACACACACACACACACACACACACACACACACACACACACACACACACACAGACACACACACACACACACACACACTCACACACACACACACACACACACACACACACACACACACACAGACACACAACAACCACAGACACACACAACAACCACACAGACACACAAAAGGATAATTCATAATTTTTTAATCTCTCAATTCCATTGACATTTTATGTCATAATTTTCACTTTAATGTAAAATTCCATTTTTTAAATCATATTTTGTATCATATTACATTTTCGTATTTTTGACTTTTTATTTTGACACGTCGCTCCAAACTCATTTTATTTTATTTCTGATATTAGTCAGAATGTTTGTGTTTTATAAATCTGAATCCCCAATAGGATAATTCATAATTTAGACTTTTGATTTCATAACAATTTTCTTGTAATTATGACTTCGACTAATATGTCGTAATTTTGTCTTCACAGACACACACAACAACCACACAGACACACTCAGACACACACACACACACACACACACACACACACAGACACGCACAGACACACTCAGACACACACACACACACACACACTCAGACACACACAGACACACTCAGACACACACACACACACACACACACACTCAGACACACACAGACACACTCAGACACACACACACTCAGACACACACAGACACACAGACACGCACAGACACACACACACACACACACACACACACACACACACACACACACACACACACACACACACACACACACACACACACACACACACACACACACACACACACACACACACTCAGACACACACAGACACACTCAGACACACACACACACACACACACAGACACGCACAGACTTATGACATTATGTCGTCACTGACTCGCTCTCTAGTGTCGCTCCAAACCGTTCAGACATGAAACATGCTAGATAATATTAATCAGAATCTTTGATTTATAACCTCAATCTCAATATCATGATATTTTATGTCATAATTTCGTCTTTTTAATCTCGTAACTTATAATAATAACAATTTTGACTTTTCATCTCCAAACTTGTATTATTTTCACTCTTCCAAGAAACATGTTAGATGATATTAGTCAGAATGTTATTGTTCCATAACGTCAGTCTCCGTCAATTTAGATTTTTTTTATTTCATAATTATGACCTTTTAATAAAATTTCCACTGATAATTTAAACTTTTTTCTCATAATTGTCAATTTCGACTGATAATTTACTTTCTTCTCACAACTATGACATTTTATGACTTATGTCATCATTTCGACTTATAAATTACCAATTGTGAGATTAAAAAAGAGAAATAAAAGATTTATAAGTCGAAATGATGACGCAAGTCATAAACAGTCATAGTTGTGAGAAAAAAAGTAAATTATCAGTCGAAAATGACAATTATGAGAAAAAAGTTTAAATTATCAGTGGAAATTTACATAAAAGGTCATAATTATGAAATAAACTGCCAATTGTGAGATTAAAAAAGTGAAATGAAAAGATTTATGTCATAATTTTGACTTTTCATCTCATAATTTCAACATGTGACTTCAAACCCATATTATATTCATTCTTCCATGAAACATGTTAGATGATGATATTCAGAATTTTTGTTTTATAAAATCAACTCAAAAGGATAATTAATAATTTTTTAATCTCTCAATTCCATTGACATTTTATGTCATAATTTTCACTTTAATGTAAAATTCCATTTTTTAAATCATATTACATTTTCGTATTTTTGACTTTTTATTTTGACACGTCGCTCCAAACTCATATTATTTTCTTTCTCCCATGAAACATATTAGATGATATTAGTCAGAATGTTTGTGTTTTATAAATCTGAATCCCCAATAGGATAATTCATAATTTAGACTTTTGATTTCATAACAATTTTCTTGTAATTATGACTTCGACTAATATGCCGTAATTTTGTCTTCATCTCATAATTTCAGCATGCCACTCCTATTGTGTTCTTTCATTCATGAAGCATGTCTGATGATATTAGTCAGACTGTTTGTGTTTTATAAGGTCAATGTGTGTGTTGTACGCAAACGTGACGTGTGTATCAGCTGATGTGTGTTTGTTCTGTGTGTGTTATTGGGTGGAGCGGCAGGTATTATAGATGATCAACTCATGCGGATTATGATCGTGTTATTAATTGTGTTTGTTAAGTCATGCTTTACTGTCTTCAGTGCTTCTTTCACATCAATAAATATAGAGTTTTATCAGGATAGCTGTTCATTCTTAGGAACAGGAATAAGGCTGTGAGGAATAGAAATACTCTATTACAATGGATTGAATGTTGTTTAACAACATACTGATGAAACGCTTGCTGTGAAAATCATGTGATCTAGGACTTTTATACAGAGCTTGCAAATGTAAAGACTTTAAGTCTGTCCCTCACAGCCTCGTTTTGATTCAGTATGACGTCTAACCCGACTAAAGTCTATGAGAATCACTAATGTTCATCTGCGTGATCATAAAACAGGTGAAAATAATCCCACAGACACACAATGGAGGAACCAGAACCACATCTACAGACCATAAGATCACAGAGACACGAGGAAAAAACCTCGAGCTTGTGTATATTAAATATTATTTAATATAATGTAAACGTGATACCTTTTGGCCCAGAAGCGGCTCCTGCACTGTGAGCTGGAATAGTAGAGAGAACAATGACATTAAACATAAAGATTGGCAATAACCATATTTGTGAAATATGAAGAAAATACAATTACCATGTTTCCTAGACATTATACATTAAATATAATGCATCGCTTACAATTTTTTATGATCTATTTTTCCATGTTTCTGGGAAAGATAACAAATCCTGCCTATAAAAGCCTGATGATTGTTTGTCACTTTGACGCACACTGCAAAAAATAGTTTATTTTTGTCTTGTTTTCCATCACAAATATCTAAACTTTCTTAAATCAAGATACATTTACTGGAGAAGAAACAGAATGACTGAAGATATTAATCCTTGTTTTCTGAAAATAATCATTAAAATGAAGTGAGTTTCTGCTTAAAACAAGAACAAATATCAGCCAGAGCGGGCAGAAAAATCATCTTAATTCAAAGGGAAAACAAGATTATTTTTCATTTTAAGCATAAACTCACTTAATTTTGATCAGTTTTTCAGTAAACAAGGATTGATTGTTCTTCTCCAGTAAATGTATCTTGATTTAAGAATGTTTAGATATTTGTGCTGGAAAGCGAGACAGAAACACTAAGTAATAAAATAATGTTTTACAGAAACCATGATTATCGAAATGTTATACTTTAATGGCTGTTATATTTGCCCTTACATTTTTAATTAACATAAAAAAGTAATTTAATTGACTACAAACACGTATATTTTGAGTGTTTTATGACCTTGAGCGGTTACTTTGAAAGGCTGATAATTAAGGCCAGACTCGACTGATTTGACCAAACCTGAAAATAATGCATAATAAGTTTAAAGATGTAAGATCTAAATGCAGAACACCACGTAAATATGACAAAAAGAGGCGTACCTTTGCCATGATCTGCGCTCTGCTTGTCTGCATCTCCGATATCAACCTCTTCTGTGAGCAAAAATCTCTCATTAATCACTCTGTCTGAAATGTATTAATTCTATACATTCATTGCATTCACAATAGCATGCATTAAAAAGTTAAATATGCTAATTGTATTTATATTAGCGCTGGGAAACAATTAATCGTGATTAATCGCATCCAAAATAAAAGTTTGTGTTTACATGATATATGTGTATCTATTTAAGAAATATTTGCATGTATATACTGTATATATATATTTATACATAATTTATATTTATCTTAAATATATACATGCATGTGTGTGTATTTATATATAGAAAATAGTTAGACACAGTACACACATATATTATTTAAACACAAACATTTATTTTGGATGCGATTAATCGTTGCCCAGCACTAATTTATTTATTAATTAATCCAAACTTCTGAAGGTGAAAGCTCAGGAATAATGGATGTAGTTTCTGTTAAATGATAGAGAATGTAAATACACAAATGCACTAAAGCTTTGAGATTATCGCTTACCTGTATCTTCACTGAAAGCATCAGAAAGATCAAATCCTCTAGAATGAACTGGAGAAACACAAAAGCACATGTAAACACGTTTTCATGGTGTCAGACTCCATTACTGATAATCCAGAGTCAAACCTTTCACGTTCACTTCTTCATCAATCTTCACTTCTTCATCAATCTTCACTTCTTCATCAATATTCACTGGTTCATCGGTTACGACACCGGAGTCTAAGAAAAAACACAGACATTACAGACAAAATATGACATTTAGTCCAGAAAACACTGCGACAAAATAACTATATTCCAGTGAATCTCATGAAAAGTGTAAGACTGCAAAAACTGGAAGAGAGGGCAAAGGAACTGAACAATCGAGACGCAAGTCTCACCTCAGAATCATCCTAATCTACACCTCTTTCCCTCTTCCCCTCTTCCCCCACTCCTTCTCTCTCATGCTGAGATCACCAACATTCACCCAAGAATCTATATGGTTTAATGTGAATAATTATCATACAGTATTACACATGTTTGGTATCATTTGAAATGTCTCAGTGCGACTGGTACAAACATCTCATTCCCAAAGAAGGAAACCAAAAGGTAAAAAGGTATTTAAGAGTTTAGAGATAACTGGCACACAGAGGTGGCTGTGTCTTCCAGGCGAATGGCATCCGCCTCTCAAAGGTGTAAACTCAATGCAAATTTCCACTGTTAGCAAATGTTTCCATGTAAATCACCCTCAGTCTCCAGTAAGTCTGGGACGGTGATTAATGCAAATTCCCACTGTGAACTCATGTTTGAGAAGAGGTTTCTGCGTTGGTCTGAGTGTTTAGGGAGATGCTGAAGAGGCTCGTGGCGATTCTGTAGCTCACACCAGCCCATAATGTGTAAGGATCTCAAAGACTTCAGCATTATGTATTTTTCTAAATGTCGGGTTTAACCTTCATCTTGTACTCTTTATCTCTGAGCATTTGATGTTATTGTATATGGAAGTAGAATAATGTCAAATGTTTTTGAAATAAAAACCCTGTTGAATTGCACTACTTGAAAAAAAATAGGCATTGCATTAACCATGCTTGCATTTTAATGCATTGTATTTTTAGTGCTTACATTTTTATGGGCTGAAATTCAACATGGTTGAATATTTAAGCTGTGAATATTTCAATTAAAAACATTTCAAACACCTTTTCATTATTAAAAATTCAATAATCCATATTCACCTTTCATATTTCACTTCCAAAATATTCAAACTGTTTAAAAATACAACCAATAATATTCAACAGGCAATTTTCGGTCCATTTTATTTCGCTTTGCAAATTCGCTTCCACAAATTCAGTGGTTCAAATTCGACAGTAAATTCAACATTGACGTCCAGGAACTGCAGGAAAAGCAGTAGATTGCCGAGCATACTCTCCATCTGCTGTTAGTCTACCTCACCAGCAGATGGTGCAAAAGCGCGTGTTGAAGACCAGCAACAGTTAGAACAAGTCATTCATTCATAAAACTCATTTACAGCAATGTAAGTGTATTTGTGATTATTATGACGGCTGTTTTATGTTAAATTCAGTGTCTTCACGGTTACTTTTCCTGTGTAGCCTACATGCATCTTTCTCTACCGTGAACGAGATTATGTTATTCCCCGATGCGGATATACAGATCCAATGTTACATTTTTGAGGTTTACATATATTTCTCTTGGTTGTTTAGTTGCCTTAACTTTATATTGTGGATGTGCTGCATGCAGGCTATTAGGGTTTCCCTCAATACTTAAGGATTCCCCTGCTGGACATATACAACGCTTAACGTAGCTTAATGGACTACAGTGATGTAAAAGACCAAACTCGCAGGCAAGCAGATGGACTCAGAATAACGCGCAAAGCTTAATGCTGAGCGTTTCCCAGTGATAGATTGGCATACAGATGGCTTGACGTTGGACATTCGCACATTTAGGGACCGTCTCTAAAGTGTACGACTTTGGTATACACGTTTCTAACTCCGATAGCATTTGAATAGAACGACTTACAGTCATAAAACCAACTGTAAAGTGTTTATTTAGTGTCAGGCATAATGCGCACCCTTTGGATTTTTGATATAATTTATTTCAATACATTTAAGTTTGCTATTGAAGTTAGAAACGTACATGCCAATGTTGTATGCAACTTTAGAGACGGTCCCTAAATGTGCGAATGTCCAATGTCAAGCCAATTTTTACATTTAGTCATTTAGCAGAAGCTTTTATCCAAAGCGATTTACAGTTAAACTAACAATAGGAGGACAATATGCAAGTGCTATGACAGTTTAAGCTAATGCAATACACGTATGCATATATGTATACATGTGTTGATTTTATGCCAGTATATCACGAAACGCTCAGCATGAAACTTTGCACGTTAAATTCATATTCTGAGTCCATCTTCTTGCCTGTAGCCTATATAATAGCCTACAGCCTACTTCCCTAATAAGGTGCAAGATTGGTCTTTCATATCACTATCAACGGAAGGGAAATCCTTGAGTATGAGGTATTGAGGGAAACCGATTATAATCCTGTTCATGGTAGAGAAAGCTGATGACATGTAGAATACACAGGGAAAGTAACAATGAAGTTATTGAATGAAACATAAACACAGCTTTTGTGTGTTTATCATCTTTTCCGCATATACTGACACAGATAATCATTTTCATTTTATGAATGAATGTCTTCGTCAACAACAAGCGCTTTTGCACCATCTGATGGTGAGGTAGACTAACAGCAGATGGAGAGTATGCTCGGCAATCTTCTGCTTTTCCTGCAGTTCCTGGACGTCAATGTTGAATTTACTGTCGAATTTGAACCACTGAATTTGTGGAAGCGAATTTGCAAAGCGAAATAAAATGGACCGAAAATTGCCTGTTGAATATTATTGGTTGTATTTTTAAACAGTTTGAATATTTTGGAAGTGAAATATGAAAGGTGAATATGGATTATTGAATTTTTAATAATGAAAAGGTGTTTGAAATGTTTTTAATTGAAATATTCACAGCTTAAATATTCAACCATGTTGAATTTCAGCCCATAAAAATGTAAGCACTAAAAATACAATGCATTAAAATGCAAGCATGGTTAATGCAATGCCTATTTTTTTTCAAGTAGTGCAATTCAACAGGGTTTTTATTTCAAAAACATTTGACATTATTCTACTTCCATAATTGTATTGATTATCTTTGAACTGATTATGAAATTGGCATGATACATTTACCTGACATAATAAAAAAAATTGATTTGACTCTGAAATTGTTTTCCCAAGTAGATTAAACGGATTCGTACGTTCCCGCAAGTTTTGCGTCGGATTAGTGACGACTAATATTTGGCACTGAGTCAAGTGTACTTGTTTTGTAAAGACAAGAAGTTAATTTCCGTTTAGGGCAGCAAAAGTGCTGTTTGACCAACCTAAATCTGAGTGTCTTAACTCAGTTTTAATTTAATGTTACTTTAGATACAGTAGGTGTGCGTGGGAAATCACGACATGGCCAATCCAAAGCTATTATAAGACAAGTAAAGTCGGTTGACTTATATCTGTAACAGTGGCCATACCTCTACTGAAGTAAACTTTACTTTAATTTCAAGTGTATGCAACCACTAAAAATATATGTGATTGTGTAAGCGTGAATGCGAGCGATCTCAGGTATATAGCAGTTACCTCTGTTTGATGACCGAAGCTGACGAGCTTGTGATCGTGAGACCCGCGTTAAACAAGGCGTGAGGACCTAAGAGCGACAATAGCGTCCTAATATGAACGGGTAAAATATAAGTAAAGAGTTGAAAAGAATAATCAAATGCGCTGCTAAACTATTATATAATTGACCAATAACCAATTGGCAGTCTAACCTAAATTCGAGGTCGTGATAAAATGGAGTCAGAAATAAAATGGAGTCTTAAATGGAATTAAATTACTCTGTCACGCGGAAAGACGGTAACACACATCACATCAAAATTACTCATTTGATTATTTATATTCATGACTATAATGCTTTTTCAACCAAATTCTCATTACTGTAATATGTACTTGAATTTTTAATTCCTATTATTATAATTATAATTATTATTCCTATTATTCTCATTAATTATTTTAAATCAGCAAACATTAGCTGCAGTTGAATACTACCATAACGTAAAAATACTTTAAAATTTAAATAAATGTTTTTTTTCCCATTACATTACAGTTTGAGAATGTATGTGCTTAATTGTCATTAAAATAATGTTGCAGTATAAAAAAATGTAACAGACATAATTTTTTAATGCTAAATATATATTTTTATATTTCATGTATATATAATTTTTTGATTATGGGGTGACATGACCCAATTTTTATACTGTGGCATTATTTTCATGACAGTTAAGCACATTTTCCCCTCAAAATTCTCATAAATGTAATGAAAAAACTTAAAATTTTTTTTAAAGTATTTTAACATAATTGTTGAATTTGTTGTACTGCTGTTAATGTTTGTTGTTAAATTATTGTATTTAGGTAAAGTTCATGAGATTTACCCAGTATCTAATCAAAGTTTCTGTAAGTGTTAAATTGACCAGGTTTGCATGTGTTTCAGTTGCAGAGAGAAACGCACCGGTTTCACCAGCAGAACAAACTCAGTTCACTGACTGGACACTGGAAACCCCTCAGCTTCAAAACCCTTCCAGTCCATCGCCTAATGCAGCACCATAGCTTAATCATAAGCTCATAAGTAAGTGATTTTGTTATATTCTCCATAAAAAGTGACTGTTACAAAACGGCCATCAGCACAAGTAATATTATTAGTTTGGCATTCACATGTTGCTGCGTTATCATCATCATCATCACACTGCAAACAATGATATTCTTCCTCAGTGTTTCTGTCTCGTTTTCCAGCACAAATATCGAAACATTTCTTAATTCAAGATACTTGCATTCATACATTTACTGGAGAAGCAAAATGACCGAAGATTTTTGTTTTCTGTAAAATGTATAAAATAAAAAAAGTATCTTGATTTAAGAATGTTTAGATATTTGTGCTGGAAAACAACAACATCATTTTAAGTATATTGTTATAAATGTACATTCAATTTAGCTGGATTTATGATCTTAACTCTTTCCTCGCCAAAGAGAACTGAATCTCTGGATCAAAACACAGGAGAAGAAGAAGCGATAGAAGTATCAGTAAAATATCAGCATATAATTCAGAACTGCGTAACGTTACAGAATGAAAAGCTTTGAGGTGTTGATGGACTCGATGTTCTCCATCTGTGTTTATGATCATCGTTCTGAATCCCATCCGGACGCAAGTTTCTCAGCTTTTCTTCAAAATGTTGCTTTTTCTAACCAAACTTACATTCAAGTGTAGATAAAAAAGAATGCATGAAGCTAGTTTTGTTTTAGTTTTTTAAGCAGAGGCTCTGTTCCTTCTTTTCATATATTGACTGTTTACATGATTATACAACAAATATTGTGGGGGACAATAAAAGTTTTGTGAAAATGAAAACACTGTTTAAAAAACACTGAGAGAGTTAATAACTGTGAAAATTGTCCTATGGAAACTTAAGAATAAAAAAGTAAAAAAGGTAATTGTGACTTTTTATCTCACAATTGCATTATATCTGAGATAAAAAGTCGCAATTACCTTTTTTACTTTTTTATTCCGAGGCAGAAACAAGTTTCCATAAAAATACAAAACACACAACACTGTATCTATTTCTAATTAGATTGGATTCTTACCATAATTTTAATATTGATTTCATTTCAATTCAGTTTCGAAGGATAGATGCGATTCTGCCTTTGAATCTGGTCAAAATGTGATATCTTATCATGATGCCTTAAAGTAGGCAACACACTAGGTTTTGTAACAGATCCCTGAACTTGAGGAATATGTCAATTCATTTTACAAAGAGCTGATTGAATCCTCACGCCTATTTTTTAATAATTTCCAGCATTCTCTCTCACACACAAAAGCATTCAGACAGGAAATATTCTTAAAAATTCATGTTTATGACATTTCCTTGTTACCTTTATCTGGTTCTTCTTGGTCTGGTTTCTCTTGGTCTGGATTCACTTGGTCCGGTTCTTCTTGGACCGGTTCCTCTTGGTCCTGTTCCTCTTGGACCGGTTCCTCTTGGTCTGGACTCTCTGGCGTTGGTTGTTCTTCTACTTCACCTGTAGCTTCTTCTGGCGTGATTTCTGTCAAAGAGAAACAGATGTTCTTTTCAGATGTAGTCTAAACCAGCGAACAAGTCAAAGATCTGTGATGATAAAGATGGGAAAACATGTTCACTGCAATAAATGCTTTTCATACTTCATATTTCTGTCTTGTTTTCCAGTGCAAATATCTAAACATTCTTAAACCAAGATACATTTACTAGAAAAGCGAAATGAATTAAGATATTAGGGGCCCTATTTTATTGCATTTGCCAGCTCGCCATATAGCAAGATTTTTGGGAGGCAGGTGTCATTCATTCGATAAATATGCCCAGTCCAACGGAGGATGGTGTACAGGTCACTGGAACCAGTTCTCTCAAGTATGACAGAGTTTGGCACATGGTCCTTCCAGCATACACCCAGTATGAAGCGAAGGCAGCGAAAATGGAAGGCGTTGAGGCGATGCTCGTGCCTCCTGTATGTTGTCCATGTCTCACTTGCTAAGCACACACGCATGGTGTACACGGACTTTGAGGAGCAATGAGAGGTTCACGCTTGCTCAATTTTCCAAACATTGATGATGCCTTCCCAATGCGCTTTGCGTCAAGGTTATTGTTGTTTGATACTGTGGAACCCAGGTAGGTGAATGTGTCTACCACAGATAGACATGTGTTGTTAATGTATACTGTAGGGTTTAGGGTTGCAGGTCGGGCAAGGATAACTGTCTTTTTAAGACTAATCTGCAAACCAAACTCTTAGACATGCAGCGGCAAAAGATGAGCAGAGTAGTTGTAGATCTGCCTCTGAGTGGGCAACAAAGGCAGCATCATCAGCATAAAGCAGCTCACGTACCAGAACATGGCGTACTTTAGTCTTCGCCCACAGTCTGGCCAGACTGAACAGTTTTCCTGAAAACACACCTCGTTTTCAGACCAGCAGCCCATGGGCGAACAAATGCATTTGCTATTTTAACAACGCGGTGCAGGACGTGAAAATGAAAAGTGCGTCGGGCTGAAACTAGCAAAACACACTTGTGTCGCGCTGGCGCTGCATTACGCCGGCCGCCGGGTGTAAGATAGGGCCCTAGGTCTTGTTTACTGAAAAAAAGTGAGTTTATGCTTATATAAAACAAGATTATTTTTCTGACTCCACTGGCAGATTTTTGTTCTTGGTTTAACTCACTTTAACTCAGAAAACAAGTCTTAATATCTTCAGTCATTTTGCTTCTCCAGTAAATGTATCTTGATTTAAGAATGTTTAGATATTTGTGCTGGAAAACGAGACAGAAACATTGAGGAAGAACATCATTTTTTTGCAGTGCATGTGTATGAGAACTTGTTAAGAACTTCTTTAAAGAAATCAGACATTTTTTTAATATCTCAAGATTGATGTAACCATTTATATAACATTACAGTAATGCGATGACTCTGTTATAGTTTAACTGTGGCTATCAAAAGTTGTTCATTAAAACGTTTTGTTTCTATGTAACAAAAACAAAGTAAAGTTTATATCTGACGTCAACTTGTGGCTTTGAAAAGATCAAACTGTGAGATAAAGAAGATAAGAACAAACTGAGAGATAAAGAAGATAAGAACAAACTGAGAGATAAAAGAATAAAGAAACCTTGTTCAGTAACGTCAGTCTCTTCAGTCGGTGGATCAGCTTCTGAAAACCAAAGCAAGCGAGTATTCAACGTCTGCAAACTTAAAATAATCTTCAAACAGCAGTTTACAAATGTACAGTACGTGCAAGAACATAATATAAACTTTCTGCCAACCTGTTTCAGGCGCGTCGGCTTTATCTACTGTACAACGAAGAAAGAAACAATGATCAGTACAATGTTTTTTAAGTCGCACTCAAAAAATATTTTAGGCTTTGAATTGCATATAAAATGTCCATCCATTTGCATTACACCGTTGACATACACTAAAAACTTAATGTCATGCATAAATGAAGTTGCACAAAAAAAAACAGTTTATTATTTATTTGCATCCATTTGATTTGATGTAAATAATCATATTTTCAATATGCATTTATTCAAAAGGCTTAGATTCAGCATCTGTTCATTGTGAAAACATATTATTCAGTTAAAAGGTATGAATATGACTAGTTGTGGAATATATCTGATTATTACGTATTTAAAACATGTTTAGAACAATCGCAGAAATATAACCAGTTTCATGACTGACAAATATGCATCACATTAAGTTTATTCGATTGTTAAACACAAGGAAATGTAATATGCAATTCAAAAACATAAATCTTAAATTTAGGATTGAATATTTTTTGCGTGCACACTTGACAGAATTTATATTTCCATTGATGTAAATTCTTTAGAAATTAGTTTTGTAGACAAATATGAATTGCCAACATAAAAACATAATATTTCAGCCCCGTTTATGCTATTTTAAAGGTTCCTAATGTTGTTTTGGAGTCTCCTACAATTGATTTACATGCATCCAAAGTCAAAAACACTTTAATTTTCTCATAATACACATTGCAGCATCCGCTCATTTCTCAGTGTCTGAAACAGTTCGATCAAAGATTCAGTCTCTCTAAACCCCGCCTTTCTGAGAGATGCTCTGCTCTGATTGGTCAGACGGCACAGTCTGTTGTGATTGGTCGACCGCTTACAGCGTGTGTTGAAAATTAAACGCCCATTGCCAAATTTGAATTTCATCTCAGAAAACGTGGGTTTTACCGTATCAATATCGTCAAAGTGGATTTGCTTTGGCAGCAAAAAAACAGCGTCTTTGAACAACACGAGCCAAACTCTTCCAGTCTCAAGCCCCATTCACACTACAAGCGACAAAGCGACACGATACCATTCATTTCAATGGGGAGCGGGCGATTTCTGGCGACCGTTGGAGACTGGATGGGGCGTGTCTGGTGACGCAACAAATTTGAGATCCGTTTAACTTTATGCAAAAGAAGAGCGACTTTCGGGAGCGACAACCAATAGGAGTGAAGTCAGTGGGGCGCGCGTGATCCGTCACTCTTCAGTGCCGAGTCCGACCGAGGCAAGAAGAATGAGAAGCTCATTTCAGTAGTCAGAAACTGTCCTATAATGTATGATATCTCCGTGTACATACAGTGGTACTCGCCGTACTGACTCCGAGTCTGAATGCTTTCGTGCTCCCAGATAGACCAGTGCAGTTAAATAGCCACGATGGCAAAGAGCACTCGCTGTTTCTCGTTCATCTGCAATATTATGGATTTTATGTACTGATTCCATTTATATTTAGACTTTTCCTTCCAAAATGTTTGTTTGTAGCGGCAAGAAAACGGATTGTTCTACAACGTGGAGTAACATCCATGAATGTCACTCACAAACATTACTAGGCAACCAGTAGTGGGAACGCCCACTAGCGACCGCACCGCCAGCCACTGGCGACATGCAGCGACTCAAGTCACTTGTAGTGTGAACGCAGCTTCAGATACAACTAGTGTTTGAGGGCGGAGCTAAGTAGACATCGTTCACCGACAGCCAATGAAGACCATTATGCAAATCTGTTACATTGTTACATAAGGCATGTAACAAAACAAGAAAACTGGAATTGCTGACGACTCGTTTCTGCAGTTCAGAATCGAATTAGGAGACAATAACTTTATTTGTTGTGCACTTTGATCGTTAAAACTTTGCAGAGCTTTTACATTCATAAACAGCTCTATTACACACTATATGAACGTGAATATTTGAAAAAAGCATAAAAAAGAAAAAAAAGAGCACCCCACTAATATAAGCTTAGGGGAAAAAAAACTAAATAAGGATGAGTTTGGGAAGAAAAATGTCCCAGATACCTTTTTGGGAAAGCAATTTGAGAATGCCACAAAGCTGGACTGCCAAAGCACTCGCCACAAGTGTCAGTAACACACACACTCTGAGCAGAGCTGGTGGAAAGACATGTGGAGAGAAGTGTCGTGTTTCTACCTGCTTCAATAGGAGCTTCTCCTTCAACAGGTTCTTCTCCAGCTGATGAAGCAAAGTCAGGGAAATATGAGTCAGATGCATATGAGGATGTTTGTTTATGTGAAATATGTGGGGTTATAGCATCACTTAATTTGATAACATCACTCCTGGAGGAATGTGTGAACGGGATGATTGTCCGACTCACTGTTATTGTGTTTAGTGTTTCACGAGCAACATATTAAACATTGCATCTGTTTTTTCACTACACTTCGGCTATACTGACTCTTACCGAAACGGCAAAAAATGTAATAGTCAAAACCACATTATTATTACAGGCCCGATGAATTTCTATGACTTTTCCAGTCCTTCATGATTACAGGATAGTTTAAAAATCCTCTTATACGGAAAGAGCAACTTCTAGCGATGGAATATTTCAAGGCTGAGGATAACTAGAATTATCTGTGAGAAAGTTCCTTGATTTTGTTCATGATTATTACAGGCCCTTTTTTAGTTTTATAATACATTCGCGCCCAAAAGTGATGGTTAGGAAAATTCACATCTTCACCCTTCATTCAAATATTATTAAAGATTTAGTTTAGTTAGATTGTCATATTGTGTAGTTGTGTTAGTCGATGTTTTATTAGTAATAATAACACTATGAAACATGACGAATTGTGCAACATCATTTCTGGCCAGACTGTCATTCAAAGAAATTATGAACACATGCAAAAACAAGAGAACCAATGAAATATTAATAACTGATTATGTTGTAATCAATGTATGTTTTATTTATTTTTTCATACTAAAATCAAACCTGTAGCTGAAGTTTACCTTTTTTTTTGCCAAATAGTTTTGTCAGATAAACACCTTGACTAAGTTTAGTGTTTTGTTCTGTCTTCATATTTACAATATTTAAAAATATAAAATGCTTTCCTCATATTTTGATGGTTTCATTGAACTTATAGGATCATTAAAAACAAACTGCTGCTGTATATCCAGGTTTTCTACGCCTGATTTGAATAATCATGTTGTATTATATTATATCTCCTTATTATCGTCTGTTATTTGTGTCTTTATTTCAGTGATATTTACCTGCTGGTGCTTCTGTCGCTGGCTGCTCGTCCTCGGCAGCATCTGGGAAACACACACACACACACACACACACACACGAGCTGAAAACCTTCAAACATGGCAGATCTGGGTGATGTGTTGATTTAGTTTAGTTCAGGCGTTATAAGTGTGTTGAGACTGGAAACCTGTACCTGAATCAGCCTTTGTCTCTTCAGCTTCAGTCTCTATTAACAACACAAAAGACAATAAATCACAATATTTCAAGGTGTATCATTACACATTATGCATTGACTAACAGACTATATTACCTGGCAGAATATTCTGATTATTATTAATCATTGTAGTTTTTTATCAAACTGCATATTGCATTAAGCCAATTGGCTTTTCTTTTTTATAATTTTAGTTTTCATTTTAATTGTACCTTCATTTTTAGTAATGTTGTTTGTGTTTGTGTTTGTCATTGTATTTGTTTTTTATCTTTCTATTTTTCAAAACAAAACTTCAATTGAATTGGTACAAATCTTAGTTTTGGCACTTCTATGTGAACCTTAATGTGTTCTGGCTCATTTACACAACAATAGTGCGTATTAGTTTAGCTACACCTCTTATTAATGGTAAAATCACTGTAAAGTGCTTTATTTCAGTGTGTGTGTGTGTGTGTGTGTGTGTGTGTGTATGTGTACCTGTAAGATCTGTGGCTTCATCCACAACTTCATCCACTGTTTCTTTAGTTGGAGGTTCAGCGTCTGTAACTTCACAATCACAATCACAGTCAGAGACGTGACACTGGCTATAGATCTGAACATCAGAGATGTGACACTGGCTATAGATCTGGACATCAGAGACGTGACACTGGCTATAGTTCTGAACATCAGAGACGTGACACTGGCTATAGATCTGGACATCAGAGACGTGACACTGGCTATAGATCTGGACATCAGAGACGTGACACTGGCTATAGTTCTGGACATCAGAGACGTGACACTGGCTATAGATCTGGACATCAGAGACGTGACACTGGCTATAGTTCTGAACATCAGAGACGTGACACTGGCTATAGATCTGAACATCAGAGACGTGACACTGGCTATAGATCTGGACATCAGAGACGTGACACTGGCTATAGATCTGAACATCAGAGACGTGACACTGGCTATAGATCTGGACATCAGAGACGTGACACTGGCTATAGTTCTGGACATCAGAGACGTGACACTGGCTATAGATCTGGACATCAGAGACGTGACACTGGCTATAGATCTGAACATCAGAGACGTGACACTGGCTATAGATCTGGACATCAGAAACGTGACACTGGCTATAGATCTGAACATCAGAGACGTGACACTGGCTATAGATCTGGACATCAGAGACGTGACACTGGCTATAGATCTGGACATCAGAGACGTGACACTGGCTATAGTTCTGGACACTGGCTATAGATCTGAACATCAGAGATGTGACACTGGCTATAGATCTGGACATCAGAGACGTGACACTGGCTTTAGATCTGGACATCAGAGACGTGACACTGGCTATAGATCTGAACATCAGAGACGTGACACTGGCTATAGATCTGGACATCAGAGACGTGACACTGGCTATAGATCTGAACATCAGAGACGTGACACTGGCTATAGATCTGGACATCAGAGACGTGACACTGGCTATAGATCTGGACATCAGAGACGTGACACTGGCTATAGTTCTGAACATCAGAGACGTGACACTGGCTATAGATCTGGACATCAGAGACGTGACACTGGCTATAGATCTGAACATCAGAGACGTGACACTGGCTATAGATCTGAACATCAGAGACGTGACACTGGCTATAGTTCTGAACATCAGAGACGTGACACTGGCTATAGATCTGGACATCAGAGACGTGACACTGGCTATAGATCTGGACATCAGAGACGTGACACTGGCTATAGATCTGAACATCAGAGACGTGACACTGGCTATAGATCTGAACATCAGAGACGTGACACTGGCTATAGATCTGGACATCAGAGACGTGACACTGGCTATAGATCTGGACATCAGAGACGTGACACTGGCTGGACATCAGAGACGTGACACTGGCTATAGTTCTGAACATCAGAGACGTGACACTGGCTATAGTTCTGGACATCAGAGACGTGACACTGGCTATAGATCTGGACATCAGAGACGTGACACTGGCTATAGATCTGAACATCAGAGACGTGACACTGGCTATAGATCTGAACATCAGAGACGTGACACTGGCTATAGATCTGGACATCACTGATTCCTGCACTGTAGAAAATATTTTCATGATTTGTAATCATAACTTTTTATCTTTTGTCAAATCAACTTAGATAATTAATGTGGTTCAGATAACATAACATTTCGAGTTTCTATTTATTAAACCAATCTCCTTTATTTTATTAACTCAAATGTTTAATTTCAGTGAACTAAAATGTTTAATGCCAGGTTCAGATTACACGATTCGATCCGTTTGACGTAGAGTGTCGCCGTCGCAATGGGGTAGGCAAGGTAGGCAGCTGCCTAGGGCCCCCAGCTGAAGGGGGCCCCCGATGGCCGCACGGTCGTTTAGGTTGTGTATCTGCCCTCGTCAAACAGTATCAACCACTGTAAACAAACCACCACAGTGAGACAGCGCTATCACTCTCCAGTACTGCTCCGTGAGAGGGGCCCCCCAAACTGAGGGATTCCCCCTATGCAACGACAAACACTATGAGTGCCCTAATCACTGTAATGTTGAAGTGACATCCACCGTCGCGCACCCCCCATCAGGTCCCCCACTAGCTGTCAGTGAAAGAGAAACTGTCGTTGCCACACTCAGCGCTACGCGGGCATTTAAATTTAAAAATGTCATCATGAAGTGCTCATACCCTTCAGGATTTTCCAAAAGACAGAGAAAGAAAGAAGAAGAGGAAAAACGCCAAAGACACAGCGGCAAGTAAACCATTATTATCTCCAAATGCAACTGTCTGACGTGTTTTCACATCTCTGCGAACATAAACCTTGACATCAGTGACCAAACACAACGGTATGTGAGCGTTGTTAGAGGGTGAAAAAGTTCAACTAACAGTCATACAGAACTTTGTTCTGTTTGCAGAATTTAAGCATAAAATACACACTAGACAACTTCTCGCCCCTTCACTGTTGTAGCTACAGCGTTCGAAAACTTCCTTTGAGCTAAATCCTCTTGATGCACGAGCCCAGATTACGATCGCATGAGATTTTTTGCCATGTATAAAGGCAAAAGCTAGAGAAATGTTGTCACTACTCTTGACGGCTGTCTGCCCACGGCTGCGGTCACGGTAAAAACTTTGTCAATTCCAAACAAAATGAGCTGGTCCTATGACTCCCATCCCATGCAGTTAGGTCCAAACAATATAATCCATCAAGTCCGGTTACATTTTAGGTGTACGCAGGCTATCAATTTCAGTTGGTGATGTTTCTATTCCATCTGGAGAAAAATGCCCTTTTTCCTTCGCGTTTTTCCTTTTATTCTTCTCCA